>NW_027473021.1:0-106114 GCF_030347505.1 Rhynchophorus ferrugineus
GGGCCCAAATTGTAAAATGGTCTTCTCTATTGGCGTTTTCGTTCCAATTCACATTCCAACGTAATATTCGGCATGCTAATTACAATGCCGGTTGCCAAATTGCATTATCTCTTATAGTTTCCGAGATATGGACTATCGATAATTTACACCTTAGGCTCTGCTTCTAACTTGGGCCCAAATTGTAAAATGGTCTTATCTATTGGCGTTTTCGTTCCAATTCACATTCCAAGTAATATTCGGATGCTAATTACATTGCCGGTTGCCAAATTGCATTATCTCTTATAGTTTCCGAGATATGGGCTATCGATAATTTACACCTTAGGCTCTGCTTCTAACTTGGGCCCAAATTGTAAAATGGTCTTCTCTATTGGCGATTTCGTTCCAATTCACATTCCAAGTAATATTCGGCATGCTAATTACATTGCCGGTTGCCAAATTGCATTATCTCTTATAGTTTCCGAGATATGGACTATCGATAATTTACACCTTAGGCTCTGCTTCTAACTTGGGCCCAAATTGTAAAATGGTCTTATCTATTGGCGATTTCGTTCCAATTCACATTCCAAGTAATATTCGGCATGCTAATTACATTGCCGGTTGCCAAATTGCATTATCTCTTATAGTTTCCGAGATATGGACTATCGATAATTTACACCTTAGGCTCTGCTTCTAACTTGGGCCCAAATTGTAAAATGGTCTTCTCTATTGGCGATTTCGTTCCAATTCACATTCCAAGTAATATTCGGCATGCTAATTACATTGCCGGTTGCCAAATTGCATTATCTCTTATAGTTTCCGAGATATGGACTATCGATAATTTACACCTTAGGCTCTGCTTCTAACTTGGGCCCAAATTGTAAAACGGTCTTACCTATTGGCGATTTCGTTCCAATTCACATTCCAAGTAATATTCGGCATGCTAATTACATTGCCGGTTGCCAAATTGCATTATCTCTTATAGTTTCCGAGATATGGACTATCGATAATTTACACCTTAGGCTCTGCTTCTAACTTGGGCCCAAATTGTAAAATGGTCTTATCTATTGGCGATTTCGTTCCAATTCACATTCCAAGTAATATTCGGCATGCTAATTACATTGCCGGTTGCCAAATTGCATTATCTCTTATAGTTTCCGAGATATGGACTATCGATAATTTACATCTTAGGCTCTGCTTCTAACTTGGGCCCAAATTGTAAAATCGTCTTATCTATTGGCGATTTCGTTCCAATTTACTTACCAAGTAATATTCGGCATGCTAATTACATTGCCGGTTGCCAAATTCCATTATCTCTTATAGTTTGCGAGATATGGACTATCGATAATTTACACCTTAGGCTCTGCTTCTAACTTGGGCCCAAATTGTAAAATGGTCTTATCTATTGGCGATTTCGTTCCAATTCACATTCCAAGTAATATCCGGCATGCTAATTACATTGCCGGTTGCCAAATTGAATTATCTCTTATAGTTTCCGAGATATGGACTATCGATAATTTACACCTTAGGCTCTGCTTCTAACTTGGGCCCAAATTGTAAAATGGTCTTATCTATTGGCGATTTCGTTCCAATTCACATTCCAAGTAATATTCGGCATGCTAATTACATTGCCGGTTGCCAAATTGCATTATCTCTTATAGTTTCCGAGATATGGACTATCGATAATTTACACCTTAGGCTCTGCTTCTAACTTGGGCCCAAATTGTAAAATGGTCTTATCTATTGGCGATTTCGTTCCAATTCACATTCCAAGTAATATTCGGCATGCTAATTACATTGCCGGTTGCCAATTTGCATTATCTCTTATAGTTTCCGAGATATGGACTATCGATAATTTACACCTTAGGCTCTGCTTCTAACTTGGGCCCAAATTGTAAAATGGTCTTATCTATTGGAGATTTCGTTCCAATTCACATTCCAAGTAATATTCGGCATGCTAATTACATTGCCGGTTGCCAAATTGCATTATCTCCTATAGTTTCCGAGATATGGACTATCGATAATTTACACCTTAGGCTCTGCTTCTAACTTGGGCCCAAATTGTAAAATGGTCTTATCTATTGGCGATTTCGTTCCAATTCACACTCCAAGTAATATTCGGCATGCTAATTACATTGCCGGTTGCGAAATTGCATTATCTCTTATAGTTTCCGAGATATGGACTATCAATAATTTACACCTTAGGCTCTGCTTCTAACTTGGGCCCAAATTGTAAAATGGTCTTATCTATTGGCGATTTCGTTCCAATGCACATTCCAAGTAATATTCGGCATGCTAATTACATTGCCGGTTGCCAAATTGCATTATCTCTTATAGTTTCCGAGATATGGACTATCGATAATTTACACCTTAGGCTCTGCTTCTAACTTAGGCCCAAATTGTAAAATGGTCTTATCTATTGGCGATTTCGTTCCAATTCACATTCCAAGTAATATTCGGCATACTAATTACATTGCCGGTTGCCAAATTGCATTATCTCTTATAGTTTCCGAGATATGGACTATCGATAATTTACACCTTAGGCTCTGCTTCTAACTTGGGCCCAAATTGAAAAATGGTCTTCTCTATTGGCGATTTCGTTCCAATTCACATTCCAAGTAATATTCATCATGCTAATTACATTGCCGGTTGCCAAATTGCATTACCTCTTATAGTTTCCGAGATATGGACTATCGATAATTTACACCTTAGGCTCTGCTTCTAACTTGGGCCCAAATTGTAAAATGGTCTTATCTATTGGCGATTTCGTTCCAATTCACATTCCAAGTAATATTCGGCATGCTAATTACATTGCCGGTTGCCAAATTGCATTATCTCTTATAGTTTCCGAGATATGGACTATCAATAATTTACACCTTAGGCTCTGCTTCTAACTTGGGCCCAAATTGTAAAATGGACTTATCTATTGGCGATTTCGTTCCAATTCACATTCCAAGTAATATTCGGCATGCTAATTACATTGCCGGTTGCCAAATTGAATTATCTCTTATAGTTTCCGAGATATGGACTATCGATAATTTACACCTTAGGCTCTGCTTCTAACTTGGGCCCAAATTGTAAAATGGTCTTATCTATTGGCGATTTCGTTCCAATTCACATTCCAAGTAATATTCGGCATGCTAATTACATTGCCGGTTGCCAAATTGCATTATCTCTTATAGTTTCCGAAATATGGACTATCGATAATTTACACCTTAGGCTCTGCTTCTAAATTGGGCCCAAATTGTAAAATGGTCTTACCTATTGGCGATTTCGTTCCAATTCACATTCCAAGTAATATTCGGCATGCTAATTACATTGCCGGTTGCCAAATTGCATTATCTCTTATAGTTTCCGAGATATGGACTATCGATAATTTACACCTTAGGCTCTGCTTCTAACTTGGGCCCAAATTGTAAAATGGCCTTATCTATTGGCGAATTCGTTCCAATTCACATTCCAAGTAATATTCGGCATGCTAATTACATTGCCGGTTGCCAAATTGCATTATCTCTTATAGTTTCCGAGATATGGACTATCGATAATTTACACCTTAGGCTCTGCTTCTAACTTGGGCCCAAATTGTAAAATGGTCTTATCTATTGGCGATTTCGTCCCAATTCACATTCCAAGTGATATTCGGCATGCTAATTACATTGCCGGTTGCGAAATTGCATTATCTCTTATAGTTTCCGAGATATGGACTATCAATAATTTACACCTTAGGCTCTGCTTCTAACTTGGGCCCAAATTGTAAAATGGTCTTATCTATTGGCGATTTCGTTCCAATTCACATTCCAAGTAATATTCGGCATGCTAATTACATTGCCGGTTGCCAAATTGCATTATCTCTTATAGTTTCCGAGATATGGACTATCGATAATTTACACCTTAGGCTCTGCTTCTAACTTGGGCCCAAATTGTAAAATGGTCTTATCTATTGGCGATTTCGTTCCAATTCACATTCCAAGTAATATTCGGCATGCTAATTACATTGCCGGTTGCCAAATTGCATTATCTCTTATAGTTTCCGAGATATGGACTATCGATAATTTACACCTTAGGCTCTGCTTCTAACTTGGGCCCAAATTGTAAAATGGTCTTATCTATTGGCGAATTCGTTCCAATTCACATTCCAAGTAATATTCGGCATGCTAATTACATTGCCGGTTGCCAAATTGCATTATCTCTTATAGTTTCCGAGATATGGACTATCGATAATTTACACCTTAGGCTCTGCTTCTAACTTGGGCCCAAATTGTAAAATGGTCTTATCTATTGGCGATTTCGTCCCAATTCACATTCCAAGTGATATTCGGCATGCTAATTACATTGCCGGTTGCGAAATTGCATTATCTCTTATAGTTTCGGAGATATGGACTATCAATAATTTACACCTTAGGCTCTGCTTCTAACTTGGGCCCAAATTGTAAAATGGTCTTATCTATTGGCGATTTCGTTCCAATTCACATTCCAAGTAATATTCGGCATGCTAATTACATTGCCGGTTGCCAAATTGCATTATCTCTTATAGTTTCCGAGATATGGACTATCGATAATTTACACCTTAGGCTCTGCTTCTAACTTGGGCCCAAATTGTAAAATGGTCTTATCTATTGGCGATTTCGTTCCAATTCACATTCCAAGTAATATTCGGCATGCTAATTACATTGCCGGTTGCCAAATTGCATTATCTCTTATAGTTTCCGAGATATGGACTATCGATAATTTACACCTTAGGCTCTGCTTCTAACTTGGGCCCAAATTGTAAAATGGTCTTATCTATTGACGATTTCGTTCCAATTCACATTCCAAGTAATATTCGGCATGCTAATTACATTGCCGGTTGCCAAATTGCATTATCTCTTATAGTTTCCGAGATATGGACTATCGATAATTTACACCTTAGGCTCTGCTTCTAACTTGGGCCCAAATTGTAAAATTGTCTTATCTATTGGCGATTTCGTTCCAATTCACATTCCAAGTAATATTCGGCATGCTAATTACATTGCCGGTTGCCAAATTGCATTATCTCTTGTAGTTTCCGAGATATGGACTATCGATAATTTACACCTTAGGCTCTGCTTCTAACTTGGGCCCAAATTGTAAAATGGTCTTATCTATTGGCGATTTCGTTCCAATTCACATTCCAAGTAATATTCGGCATGCTAATTACATTGCCGGTTGCGAAATTGCATTATCTCTTATAGTTTCCGAGATATGGACTATCAATAATTTACACCTTAGGCTCTGCTTTTAACTTGGGCCCAAATTGTAAAATGGTCTTATCTATTGGCGATTTCGTTCCAATTCACATTCCAAGTAATATTCGGCATGCTAATTACATTGCCGGTTGCCAAATTGCATTATCTCTTATAGTTTCCGAGATATGGACTATCGATAATTTACACCTTAGGCTCTGCTTCTAACTTGGGCCCAAATTGTAAAATGGTCTTATCTATTGGCGATTTCGTTCCAATTCACATTCCAAGTAATATTCGGCATGCTAATTACATTGCCGGTTGCCAAATTGCATTATCTCTTATAGTTTCCGAGATATGGACTATCGATAATTTACATCTTAGGCTCTGCTTCTAACTTGGGCCCAAATTGTAAAATGGTCTTATCTATTGGCGATTTCGTTCCAATTCACATTCCAAGTAATATTCGGCATGCTAATTACATTGCCGGTTGCCAAATTGCATTATCTCTTATAGTTTCCGAGATATGGACTATCGATAATTTACACCTTAGGCTCTGCTTCTAACTTGGGCCCAAATTGTAAAATGGTCTTATCTATTGGCGATTTCGTTCCAATTCACACTCCAAGTAATATTCGGCATGCTAATTACATTGCCGGTTGCGAAATTGCATTATCTCTTATAGTTTCCGAGATATGGACTATCAATAATTTACACCTTAGGCTCTGCTTCTAACTTGGGCCCAAATTGTAAAATGGTCTTATCTATTGGCGATTTCGTTCCAATGCACATTCCAAGTAATATTCGGCATGCTAATTACATTGCCGGTTGCCAAATTGCATTATCTCTTATAGTTTCCGAGATATGGACTATCGATAATTTACACCTTAGGCTCTGCTTCTAACTTAGGCCCAAATTGTAAAATGGTCTTATCTATTGGCGATTTCGTTCCAATTCACATTCCAAGTAATATTCGGCATACTAATTACATTGCCGGTTGCCAAATTGCATTATCTCTTATAGTTTCCGAGATATGGACTATCGATAATTTACACCTTAGGCTCTGCTTCTAACTTGGGCCCAAATTGTAAAATGGTCTTCTCTATTGGCGATTTCGTTCCAATTCACATTCCAAGTAATATTCATCATGCTAATTACATTGCCGGTTGCCAAATTGCATTACCTCTTATAGTTTCCGAGATATGGACTATCGATAATTTACACCTTAGGCTCTGCTTCTAACTTGGGCCCAAATTGTAAAATGGTCTTATCTATTGGCGATTTCGTTCCAATTCACATTCCAAGTAATATTCGGCATGCTAATTACATTGCCGGTTGCCAAATTGCATTATCTCTTATAGTTTCCGAGATATGGACTATCAATAATTTACACCTTAGGCTCTGCTTCTAACTTGGGCCCAAATTGTAAAATGGACTTATCTATTGGCGATTTCGTTCCAATTCACATTCCAAGTAATATTCGGCATGCTAATTACATTGCCGGTTGCCAAATTGAATTATCTCTTATAGTTTCCGAGATATGGACTATCGATAATTTACACCTTAGGCTCTGCTTCTAACTTGGGCCCAAATTGTAAAATGGTCTTATCTATTGGCGATTTCGTTCCAATTCACATTCCAAGTAATATTCGGCATGCTAATTACATTGCCGGTTGCCAAATTGCATTATCTCTTATAGTTTCCGAAATATGGACTATCGATAATTTACACCTTAGGCTCTGCTTCTAAATTGGGCCCAAATTGTAAAATGGTCTTACCTATTGGCGATTTCGTTCCAATTCACATTCCAAGTAATATTCGGCATGCTAATTACATTGCCGGTTGCCAAATTGCATTATCTCTTATAGTTTCCGAGATATGGACTATCGATAATTTACACCTTAGGCTCTGCTTCTAACTTGGGCCCAAATTGTAAAATGGCCTTATCTATTGGCGAATTCGTTCCAATTCACATTCCAAGTAATATTCGGCATGCTAATTACATTGCCGGTTGCCAAATTGCATTATCTCTTATAGTTTCCGAGATATGGACTATCGATAATTTACACCTTAGGCTCTGCTTCTAACTTGGGCCCAAATTGTAAAATGGTCTTATCTATTGGCGATTTCGTCCCAATTCACATTCCAAGTGATATTCGGCATGCTAATTACATTGCCGGTTGCGAAATTGCATTATCTCTTATAGTTTCCGAGATATGGACTATCAATAATTTACACCTTAGGCTCTGCTTCTAACTTGGGCCCAAATTGTAAAATGGTCTTATCTATTGGCGATTTCGTTCCAATTCACATTCCAAGTAATATTCGGCATGCTAATTACATTGCCGGTTGCCAAATTGCATTATCTCTTATAGTTTCCGAGATATGGACTATCGATAATTTACACCTTAGGCTCTGCTTCTAACTTGGGCCCAAAATGTAAAATGGTCTTATCTATTGGCGATTTCGTTCCAATTCACATTCCAAGTAATATTCGGCATGCTAATTACATTGCCGGTTGCCAAATTGCATTATCTCTTATAGTTTCCGAGATATGGACTATCGATAATTTACACCTTAGGCTCTGCTTCTAACTTGGGCCCAAATTGTAAAATGGTCTTATCTATTGGCGAATTCGTTCCAATTCACATTCCAAGTAATATTCGGCATGCTAATTACATTGCCGGTTGCCAAATTGCATTATCTCTTATAGTTTCCGAGATATGGACTATCGATAATTTACACCTTAGGCTCTGCTTCTAACTTGGGCCCAAATTGTAAAATGGTCTTATCTATTGGCGATTTCGTCCCAATTCACATTCCAAGTGATATTCGGCATGCTAATTACATTGCCGGTTGCGAAATTGCATTATCTCTTATAGTTTCCGAGATATGGACTATCAATAATTTACACCTTAGGCTCTGCTTCTAACTTGGGCCCAAATTGTAAAATGGTCTTATCTATTGGCGATTTCGTTCCAATTCACATTCCAAGTAATATTCGGCATGCTAATTACATTGCCGGTTGCCAAATTGCATTATCTCTTATAGTTTCCGAGATATGGACTATCGATAATTTACACCTTAGGCTCTGCTTCTAACTTGGGCCCAAATTGTAAAATGGTCTTCTCTATTGGCGATTTCGTTCCAATTCACAATCCAACTAATATTCGGCATGCTAATTACAATGCCGGTTGCCAAATTGCATTATCTCTTATAGTTTCCGAGATATGGACTATCGATAATTTACACCTTAGGCTCTGCTTCTAACTTGGGCCCAAATTGTAAAATGGTCTTATCTATTGGCGTTTTCGTTCCAATTCACATTCCAAGTAATATTCGGATGCTAATTACATTGCCGGTTGCCAAATTGCATTATCTCTTATAGTTTCCGAGATATGGGCTATCGATAATTTACACCTTAGGCTCTGCTTCTAACTTGGGCCCAAATTGTAAAATGGTCTTCTCTATTGGCGATTTCGTTCCAATTCACATTCCAAGTAATATTCGGCATGCTAATTACATTGCCGGTTGCCAAATTGCATTATCTCTTATAGTTTCCGAGATATGGACTATCGATAATTTACACCTTAGGCTCTGCTTCTAACTTGGGCCCAAATTGTAAAATATTCTTATCTATTGGCGATTTCGTTCCAATTCACATTCCAAGTAATATTCGGCATGCTAATTACATTGCCGGTTGCCAAATTGCATTATCTCTTATAGTTTCCGAGATATGGACTATCGATAATTTACACCTTAGGCTCTGCTTCTAACTTGGGCCCAAATTGTAAAATGGTCTTCTCTATTGGCGATTTCGTTCCAATTCACATTCCAAGTAATATTCGGCATGCTAATTACATTGCCGGTTGCCAAATTGCATTATCTCTTATAGTTTCCGAGATATGGACTATCGATAATTTACACCTTAGGCTCTGCTTCTAACTTGGGCCCAAATTGTAAAATGGTCTTCTCTATTGGCGATTTCGTTCCAATTCACATTCCAAGTAATATTCGGCATGCTAATTACATTGCCGGTTGCCAAATTGAATTATCTCTTATAGTTTCCGAGATATGGACTATCGATAATTTACACCTTAGGCTCTGCTTCTAACTTGGGCCCAAATTGTAAAACGGTCTTACCTATTGGCGATTTCGTTCCAATTCACATTCCAAGTAATATTCGGCATGCTAATTACATTGCCGGTTGCCAAATTGCATTATCTCTTATAGTTTCCGAGATATGGACTATCGATAATTTACACCTTAGGCTCTGCTTCTAACTTGGGCCCAAATTGTAAAATGGTCTTATCTATTGGCGATTTCGTTCCAATTCACATTCCAAGTAATATTCGGCATGCTAATTACATTGCCGGTTGCCAAATTGCATTATCTCTTATAGTTTCCGAGATATGGACTATCGATAATTTACATCTTAGGCTCTGCTTCTAACTTGGGCCCAAATTGTAAAATCGTCTTATCTATTGGCGATTTCGTTCCAATTTACTTACCAAGTAATATTCGGCATGCTAATTACATTGCCGGTTGCCAAATTCCATTATCTCTTATAGTTTGCGAGATATGGACTATCGATAATTTACACCTTAGGCTCTGCTTCTAACTTGGGCCCAAATTGTAAAATGGTCTTATCTATTGGCGATTTCGTTCCAATTCACATTCCAAGTAATATCCGGCATGCTAATTACATTGCCGGTTGCCAAATTGAATTATCTCTTATAGTTTCCGAGATATGGACTATCGATAATTTACACCTTAGGCTCTGCTTCTAACTTGGGCCCAAATTGTAAAATGGTCTTATCTATTGGCGATTTCGTTCCAATTCACATTCCAAGTAATATTCGGCATGCTAATTACATTGCCGGTTGCCAAATTGCATTATCTCTTATAGTTACCGAGATATGGACTATCGATAATTTACACCTTAGGCTCTGCTTCTAACTTGGGCCCAAATTGTAAAATGGTCTTATCTATTGGCGATTTCGTTCCAATTCACATTCCAAGTAATATTCGGCATGCTAATTACATTGCCGGTTGCCAATTTGCATTATCTCTTATAGTTTCCGAGATATGGACTATCGATAATTTACACCTTAGGCTCTGCTTCTAACTTGGGCCCAAATTGTAAAATGGTCTTATCTATTGGAGATTTCGTTCCAATTCACATTCCAAGTAATATTCGGCATGCTAATTACATTGCCGGTTGCCAAATTGCATTATCTCCTATAGTTTCCGAGATATGGACTATCGATAATTTACACCTTAGGCTCTGCTTCTAACTTGGGCCCAAATTGTAAAATGGTCTTATCTATTGGCGATTTCGTTCCAATTCACACTCCAAGTAATATTCGGCATGCTAATTACATTGCCGGTTGCGAAATTGCATTATCTCTTATAGTTTCCGAGATATGGACTATCAATAATTTACACCTTAGGCTCTGCTTCTAACTTGGGCCCAAATTGTAAAATGGTCTTATCTATTGGCGATTTCGTTCCAATGCACATTCCAAGTAATATTCGGCATGCTAATTACATTGCCGGTTGCCAAATTGCATTATCTCTTATAGTTTCCGAGATATGGACTATCGATAATTTACACCTTAGGCTCTGCTTCTAACTTAGGCCCAAATTGTAAAATGGTCTTATCTATTGGCGATTTCGTTCCAATTCACATTCCAAGTAATATTCGGCATACTAATTACATTGCCGGTTGCCAAATTGCATTATCTCTTATAGTTTCCGAGATATGGACTATCGATAATTTACACCTTAGGCTCTGCTTCTAACTTGGGCCCAAATTGTAAAATGGTCTTCTCTATTGGCGATTTCGTTCCAATTCACATTCCAAGTAATATTCATCATGCTAATTACATTGCCGGTTGCCAAATTGCATTACCTCTTATAGTTTCCGAGATATGGACTATCGATAATTTACACCTTAGGCTCTGCTTCTAACTTGGGCCCAAATTGTAAAATGGTCTTATCTATTGGCGATTTCGTTCCAATTCACATTCCAAGTAATATTCGGCATGCTAATTACATTGCCGGTTGCCAAATTGCATTATCTCTTATAGTTTCCGAGATATGGACTATCAATAATTTACACCTTAGGCTCTGCTTCTAACTTGGGCCCAAATTGTAAAATGGACTTATCTATTGGCGATTTCGTTCCAATTCACATTCCAAGTAATATTCGGCATGCTAATTACATTGCCGGTTGCCAAATTGAATTATCTCTTATAGTTTCCGAGATATGGACTATCGATAATTTACACCTTAGGCTCTGCTTCTAACTTGGGCCCAAATTGTAAAATGGTCTTATCTATTGGCGATTTCGTTCCAATTCACATTCCAAGTAATATTCGGCATGCTAATTACATTGCCGGTTGCCAAATTGCATTATCTCTTATAGTTTCCGAAATATGGACTATCGATAATTTACACCTTAGGCTCTGCTTCTAAATTGGGCCCAAATTGTAAAATGGTCTTACCTATTGGCGATTTCGTTCCAATTCACATTCCAAGTAATATTCGGCATGCTAATTACATTGCCGGTTGCCAAATTGCATTATCTCTTATAGTTTCCGAGATATGGACTATCGATAATTTACACCTTAGGCTCTGCTTCTAACTTGGGCCCAAATTGTAAAATGGCCTTATCTATTGGCGAATTCGTTCCAATTCACATTCCAAGTAATATTCGGCATGCTAATTACATTGCCGGTTGCCAAATTGCATTATCTCTTATAGTTTCCGAGATATGGACTATCGATAATTTACACCTTAGGCTCTGCTTCTAACTTGGGCCCAAATTGTAAAATGGTCTTATCTATTGGCGATTTCGTCCCAATTCACATTCCAAGTGATATTCGGCATGCTAATTACATTGCCGGTTGCGAAATTGCATTATCTCTTATAGTTTCCGAGATATGGACTATCAATAATTTACACCTTAGGCTCTGCTTCTAACTTGGGCCCAAATTGTAAAATGGTCTTATCTATTGGCGATTTCGTTCCAATTCACATTCCAAGTAATATTCGGCATGCTAATTACATTGCCGGTTGCCAAATTGCATTATCTCTTATAGTTTCCGAGATATGGACTATCGATAATTTACACCTTAGGCTCTGCTTCTAACTTGGGCCCAAATTGTAAAATGGTCTTATCTATTGGCGATTTCGTTCCAATTCACATTCCAAGTAATATTCGGCATGCTAATTACATTGCCGGTTGCCAAATTGCATTATCTCTTATAGTTTCCGAGATATGGACTATCGATAATTTACACCTTAGGCTCTGCTTCTAACTTGGGCCCAAATTGTAAAATGGTCTTATCTATTGGCGAATTCGTTCCAATTCACATTCCAAGTAATATTCGGCATGCTAATTACATTGCCGGTTGCCAAATTGCATTATCTCTTATAGTTTCCGAGATATGGACTATCGATAATTTACACCTTAGGCTCTGCTTCTAACTTGGGCCCAAATTGTAAAATGGTCTTATCTATTGGCGATTTCGTCCCAATTCACATTCCAAGTGATATTCGGCATGCTAATTACATTGCCGGTTGCGAAATTGCATTATCTCTTATAGTTTCGGAGATATGGACTATCAATAATTTACACCTTAGGCTCTGCTTCTAACTTGGGCCCAAATTGTAAAATGGTCTTATCTATTGGCGATTTCGTTCCAATTCACATTCCAAGTAATATTCGGCATGCTAATTACATTGCCGGTTGCCAAATTGCATTATCTCTTATAGTTTCCGAGATATGGACTATCGATAATTTACACCTTAGGCTCTGCTTCTAACTTGGGCCCAAATTGTAAAATGGTCTTATCTATTGGCGATTTCGTTCCAATTCACATTCCAAGTAATATTCGGCATGCTAATTACATTGCCGGTTGCCAAATTGCATTATCTCTTATAGTTTCCGAGATATGGACTATCGATAATTTACACCTTAGGCTCTGCTTCTAACTTGGGCCCAAATTGTAAAATGGTCTTATCTATTGACGATTTCGTTCCAATTCACATTCCAAGTAATATTCGGCATGCTAATTACATTGCCGGTTGCCAAATTGCATTATCTCTTATAGTTTCCGAGATATGGACTATCGATAATTTACACCTTAGGCTCTGCTTCTAACTTGGGCCCAAATTGTAAAATTGTCTTATCTATTGGCGATTTCGTTCCAATTCACATTCCAAGTAATATTCGGCATGCTAATTACATTGCCGGTTGCCAAATTGCATTATCTCTTGTAGTTTCCGAGATATGGACTATCGATAATTTACACCTTAGGCTCTGCTTCTAACTTGGGCCCAAATTGTAAAATGGTCTTATCTATTGGCGATTTCGTTCCAATTCACATTCCAAGTAATATTCGGCATGCTAATTACATTGCCGGTTGCGAAATTGCATTATCTCTTATAGTTTCCGAGATATGGACTATCAATAATTTACACCTTAGGCTCTGCTTTTAACTTGGGCCCAAATTGTAAAATGGTCTTATCTATTGGCGATTTCGTTCCAATTCACATTCCAAGTAATATTCGGCATGCTAATTACATTGCCGGTTGCCAAATTGCATTATCTCTTATAGTTTCCGAGATATGGACTATCGATAATTTACACCTTAGGCTCTGCTTCTAACTTGGGCCCAAATTGTAAAATGGTCTTATCTATTGGCGATTTCGTTCCAATTCACATTCCAAGTAATATTCGGCATGCTAATTACATTGCCGGTTGCCAAATTGCATTATCTCTTATAGTTTCCGAGATATGGACTATCGATAATTTACATCTTAGGCTCTGCTTCTAACTTGGGCCCAAATTGTAAAATGGTCTTATCTATTGGCGATTTCGTTCCAATTCACATTCCAAGTAATATTCGGCATGCTAATTACATTGCCGGTTGCCAAATTGCATTATCTCTTATAGTTTCCGAGATATGGACTATCGATAATTTACACCTTAGGCTCTGCTTCTAACTTGGGCCCAAATTGTAAAATGGTCTTATCTATTGGCGATTTCGTTCCAATTCACACTCCAAGTAATATTCGGCATGCTAATTACATTGCCGGTTGCGAAATTGCATTATCTCTTATAGTTTCCGAGATATGGACTATCAATAATTTACACCTTAGGCTCTGCTTCTAACTTGGGCCCAAATTGTAAAATGGTCTTATCTATTGGCGATTTCGTTCCAATGCACATTCCAAGTAATATTCGGCATGCTAATTACATTGCCGGTTGCCAAATTGCATTATCTCTTATAGTTTCCGAGATATGGACTATCGATAATTTACACCTTAGGCTCTGCTTCTAACTTAGGCCCAAATTGTAAAATGGTCTTATCTATTGGCGATTTCGTTCCAATTCACATTCCAAGTAATATTCGGCATACTAATTACATTGCCGGTTGCCAAATTGCATTATCTCTTATAGTTTCCGAGATATGGACTATCGATAATTTACACCTTAGGCTCTGCTTCTAACTTGGGCCCAAATTGTAAAATGGTCTTCTCTATTGGCGATTTCGTTCCAATTCACATTCCAAGTAATATTCATCATGCTAATTACATTGCCGGTTGCCAAATTGCATTACCTCTTATAGTTTCCGAGATATGGACTATCGATAATTTACACCTTAGGCTCTGCTTCTAACTTGGGCCCAAATTGTAAAATGGTCTTATCTATTGGCGATTTCGTTCCAATTCACATTCCAAGTAATATTCGGCATGCTAATTACATTGCCGGTTGCCAAATTGCATTATCTCTTATAGTTTCCGAGATATGGACTATCAATAATTTACACCTTAGGCTCTGCTTCTAACTTGGGCCCAAATTGTAAAATGGACTTATCTATTGGCGATTTCGTTCCAATTCACATTCCAAGTAATATTCGGCATGCTAATTACATTGCCGGTTGCCAAATTGAATTATCTCTTATAGTTTCCGAGATATGGACTATCGATAATTTACACCTTAGGCTCTGCTTCTAACTTGGGCCCAAATTGTAAAATGGTCTTATCTATTGGCGATTTCGTTCCAATTCACATTCCAAGTAATATTCGGCATGCTAATTACATTGCCGGTTGCCAAATTGCATTATCTCTTATAGTTTCCGAAATATGGACTATCGATAATTTACACCTTAGGCTCTGCTTCTAAATTGGGCCCAAATTGTAAAATGGTCTTACCTATTGGCGATTTCGTTCCAATTCACATTCCAAGTAATATTCGGCATGCTAATTACATTGCCGGTTGCCAAATTGCATTATCTCTTATAGTTTCCGAGATATGGACTATCGATAATTTACACCTTAGGCTCTGCTTCTAACTTGGGCCCAAATTGTAAAATGGCCTTATCTATTGGCGAATTCGTTCCAATTCACATTCCAAGTAATATTCGGCATGCTAATTACATTGCCGGTTGCCAAATTGCATTATCTCTTATAGTTTCCGAGATATGGACTATCGATAATTTACACCTTAGGCTCTGCTTCTAACTTGGGCCCAAATTGTAAAATGGTCTTATCTATTGGCGATTTCGTCCCAATTCACATTCCAAGTGATATTCGGCATGCTAATTACATTGCCGGTTGCGAAATTGCATTATCTCTTATAGTTTCCGAGATATGGACTATCAATAATTTACACCTTAGGCTCTGCTTCTAACTTGGGCCCAAATTGTAAAATGGTCTTATCTATTGGCGATTTCGTTCCAATTCACATTCCAAGTAATATTCGGCATGCTAATTACATTGCCGGTTGCCAAATTGCATTATCTCTTATAGTTTCCGAGATATGGACTATCGATAATTTACACCTTAGGCTCTGCTTCTAACTTGGGCCCAAAATGTAAAATGGTCTTATCTATTGGCGATTTCGTTCCAATTCACATTCCAAGTAATATTCGGCATGCTAATTACATTGCCGGTTGCCAAATTGCATTATCTCTTATAGTTTCCGAGATATGGACTATCGATAATTTACACCTTAGGCTCTGCTTCTAACTTGGGCCCAAATTGTAAAATGGTCTTATCTATTGGCGAATTCGTTCCAATTCACATTCCAAGTAATATTCGGCATGCTAATTACATTGCCGGTTGCCAAATTGCATTATCTCTTATAGTTTCCGAGATATGGACTATCGATAATTTACACCTTAGGCTCTGCTTCTAACTTGGGCCCAAATTGTAAAATGGTCTTATCTATTGGCGATTTCGTCCCAATTCACATTCCAAGTGATATTCGGCATGCTAATTACATTGCCGGTTGCGAAATTGCATTATCTCTTATAGTTTCCGAGATATGGACTATCAATAATTTACACCTTAGGCTCTGCTTCTAACTTGGGCCCAAATTGTAAAATGGTCTTATCTATTGGCGATTTCGTTCCAATTCACATTCCAAGTAATATTCGGCATGCTAATTACATTGCCGGTTGCCAAATTGCATTATCTCTTATAGTTTCCGAGATATGGACTATCGATAATTTACACCTTAGGCTCTGCTTCTAACTTGGGCCCAAATTGTAAAATGGTCTTATCTATTGGCGATTTCGTTCCAATTCACATTCCAAGTAATATTCGGCATGCTAATTACATTGCCGGTTGCCAAATTGCATTATCTCTTATAGTTTCCGAGATATGGACTATCGATAATTTACACCTTAGGCTCTGCTTCTAACTTGGGCCCAAATTGTAAAATGGTCTTATCTATTGACGATTTCGTTCCAATTCACATTCCAAGTAATATTCGGCATGCTAATTACATTGCCGGTTGCCAAATTGCATTATCTCTTATAGTTTCCGAGATATGGACTATCGATAATTTACACCTTAGGCTCTGCTTCTAACTTGGGCCCAAATTGTAAAATTGTCTTATCTATTGGCGATTTCGTTCCAATTCACATTCCAAGTAATATTCGGCATGCTAATTACATTGCCGGTTGCCAAATTGCATTATCTCTTGTAGTTTCCGAGATATGGACTATCGATAATTTACACCTTAGGCTCTGCTTCTAACTTGGGCCCAAATTGTAAAATGGTCTTATCTATTGGCGATTTCGTTCCAATTCACATTCCAAGTAATATTCGGCATGCTAATTACATTGCCGGTTGCGAAATTGCATTATCTCTTATAGTTTCCGAGATATGGACTATCAATAATTTACACCTTAGGCTCTGCTTTTAACTTGGGCCCAAATTGTAAAATGGTCTTATCTATTGGCGATTTCGTTCCAATTCACATTCCAAGTAATATTCGGCATGCTAATTACATTGCCGGTTGCCAAATTGCATTATCTCTTATAGTTTCCGAGATATGGACTATCGATAATTTACACCTTAGGCTCTGCTTCTAACTTGGGCCCAAATTGTAAAATGGTCTTATCTATTGGCGATTTCGTTCCAATTCACATTCCAAGTAATATTCGGCATGCTAATTACATTGCCGGTTGCCAAATTGCATTATCTCTTATAGTTTCCGAGATATGGACTATCGATAATTTACATCTTAGGCTCTGCTTCTAACTTGGGCCCAAATTGTAAAATGGTCTTATCTATTGACGATTTCGTTCCAATTCACATTCCAAGTAATATTCGGCATGCTAATTACATTGCCGTTTGCCAAATTGCATTATCTCTTATAGTTTCCGAGATATGGACTATCGATAATTTACACCTTAGGCTCTGCTTCTAACTTGGGCCCAAATTGTAAAATGGTCTTATCTATTGGCGATTTCATTCCAATTCACATTCCAAGTAATATTCGGCATGCTAATTACATTGCCGGTTGCCAAATTGCATTATCTCTTGTAGTTTCCGAGATATGGACTATCGATAATTTACACCTTAGGCTCTGCTTCTAACTTGGGCCCAAATTGTAAAATGGTCTTATCTATTGGCGATTTCGTTCCAATTCACACTCCAAGTAATATTCGGCATGCTAATTACATTGCCGTTTGCGAAATTGCATTATCTCTTATAGTTTCCGAGATATGGACTATCAATAATTTACACCTTAGGCTCTGCTTCTAACTTGGGCCCAAATTGTAAAATGGTCTTATCTATTGGCGATTTCGTTCCAATTCACATTCCAAGTAATATTCGGCATGCTAATTACATTGCCGGTTGCCAAATTGCATTAACTCTTATAGTTTCCGAGATATGGACTATCAATAATTTACACCTTAGGCTCTGCTTCTAACTTGGGCCCAAATTGTAAAATGGTCTTATCTATTGGCGATTTCGTTCCAATTCACATTCCAAGTAATATTCGGCATGCTAATTACATTGCCGGTTGCCAAATTGCATTATCTCTTATAGTTTCCGAGATATGGACTATCGATAATTTACACCTTAGGCTCTGCTTCTAACTTGGGCCCAAATTGTAAAATGGCCTTATCTATTGGCGATTTCGTTCCAATTCACATTCCAAGTAATATTCGGCATGCTAATTACATTGCCGGTTGCCAAATTGCATTATCTCTTATAGTTTCCGAGATATGGACTATCGATAATTTACACCTTAGGCTCTGCTTCTAACTTGGGCCCAAATTGTAAAATGGTCTTACCTATTGGCGCTTTCGTTCCAATTCACACTCCAAGTAATATTCGGCATGCTAATTACATTGCCGGTTGCGAAATTGCATTATCTCTTATAGTTTCCGAGATATGGACTATCAATAATTTACACCTTAGGCTCTGCTTCTAACTTGGGCCCAAATTGTAAAATGGTCTTATCTATTGGCGATTTCGTTCCAATTCACATTCCAAGTAATATTCGGCATGCTAATTACATTGCCGGTTGCCAAATTGCATTATCTCTTATAGTTTCCGAGATATGGACTATCGATAATTTACACCTTAGGCTCTGCTTCTAACTTGGGCCCAAATTGTAAAATGGTCTTATCTATTGGCGATTTCGTTCCAATTCACATTCCAAGTAATATTCGGCATGCTAATTACATTGCCGGTTGCCAAATTGCATTATAGTTTCCGAGATATGGACTATCGATAATTTACACCTTAGGCTTTACTTCTAATTTGGGCCCAAATTGTAAAATGGTCTTATCTATTGGCGATTTCGTTCCAATTCACATTCCAAGTAATATTCGGCATGCTAATTACATTGCCGGTTGCCAAATTGCATTAACTCTTATAGTTTCCGAGATATGGACTATCGATAATTTACACCTTAGGCTCTGCTTCTAACTTGGGCCCAAATTGTAAAATGGTCTTATCTATTGGCGATTTCGTTCCAATTCACATTCCAAGTAATATTCGGCATGCTAATTACATTGCCGGTTGCCAAATTGCATTATCTCTTATAGTTTCCGAGATATGGACTATCGATAATTTACACCTTAGGCTCTGCTTCTAACTTGGGCCCAAATTGTAAAATGGTCTTATCTATTGGCGATTTCGTCCCAATTCACATTCCAAGTGATATTCGGCATGCTAATTACATTGCCGGTTGCGAAATTGCATTATCTCTTATAGTTTCCGAGATATGGACTATCAATAATTTACACCTTAGGCTCTGCTTCTAACTTGGGCCCAAATTGTAAAATGGACTTATCTATTGGCGATTTCGTTCCAATTCACATTCCAAGTAATATTCGGCATGCTAATTACATTGCCGGTTGCCAAATTGCATTATCTCTTATAGTTTCCGAGATATGGACTATCGATAATTTACACCTTAGGCTCTGCTTCTAACTTGGGCCCAAATTGTAAAATGGTCTTATCTATTGGCGATTTCGTTCCAATTCACATTCCAAGTAATATTCGGCATGCTAATTACATTGCCGGTTGCCAAATTGCATTATCTCTTATAGTTTCCGAGATATGGACTATCGATAATTTACACCTTAGCCTCTGCTTCTAACTTGGGCCCAAATTGTAAAATGGTCTTATCTATTGGCGTTTTCGTTCCAATTCACATTCCAAGTAATATTCGGCATGCTAATTACATTGCCGGTTGCCAAATTGCATTATCTCTTATAGTTTCCGAGATATGGACTATCGATAATTTACACCTTAGGCTCTGCTTCTAACTTGGGCCCAAATTGTAAAATGGTCTTCTCTATTGGCGATTTCGTTCCAATTCACATTCCAAGTAATATTCGGCATGCTAATTACATTGCCGGTTGCGAAATTGCATTATCTCTTATAGTTTCCGAGATATGGACTATCAATAATTTACACCTTAGGCTCTGCTTCTAACATGGGCCCAAATTGTAAAATGGCCTTATCTATTGGCGATTTCGTTCCAATTCACATTCCAAGTAATATTCGGCATGCTAATTACATTGCCGGTTGCCAAATTGCATTATCTCTTATAGTTTCCGAGATATGGACTATCGATAATTTACACCTTAGGCTCTGCTTCTAACTTGGGCCCAAATTGTAAAATGGTCTTATCTATTGGCGATTTCGTTCCAATTCACATTCCAAGTAATATTCGGCATGCTAATTACATTGCCGGTTGCCAAATTGCATTATCTCTTATAGTTTCCGAGATATGGACTATCGATAATTTACACCTTAGGCTCTGCTTCTAACTTGGGCCCAAATTGTAAAATGGTCTTATCTATTGGCGATTTCGTTCCAATTCACATTCCAAGTAATATTCGGCATGCTAATTACATTGCCGGTTGCCAATTTGCATTATCTCTTATAGTTTCCGAGATATGGACTATCGATAATTTACACCTTAGGCTCTGCTTCTAACTTGGGCCCAAATTGTAAAATGGTCTTATCTATTGGAGATTTCGTTCCAATTCACATTCCAAGTAATATTCGGCATGCTAATTACATTGCCGGTTGCCAAATTGCATTATCTCCTATAGTTTCCGAGATATGGACTATCGATAATTTACACCTTAGGCTCTGCTTCTAACTTGGGCCCAAATTGTAAAATGGTCTTATCTATTGGCGATTTCGTTCCAATTCACACTCCAAGTAATATTCGGCATGCTAATTACATTGCCGGTTGCGAAATTGCATTATCTCTTATAGTTTCCGAGATATGGACTATCAATAATTTACTCCTTAGGCTCTGCTTCTAACTTGGGCCCAAATTGTAAAATGGTCTTATCTATTGGCGATTTCGTTCCAATGCACATTCCAAGTAATATTCGGCATGCTAATTACATTGCCGGTTGCCAAATTGCATTATCTCTTATAGTTTCCGAGATATGGACTATCGATAATTTACACCTTAGGCTCTGCTTCTAACTTAGGCCCAAATTGTAAAATGGTCTTATCTATTGGCGATTTCGTTCCAATTCACATTCCAAGTAATATTCGGCATGCTAATTACATTGCCGGTTGCCAAATTGCATTATCTCTTATAGTTTCCGAGATATGGACTATCGATAATTTACACCTTAGGCTCTGCTTCTAACTTGGGCCCAAACTGTAAAATGGTCTTCTCTATTGGCGATTTCGTTCCAATTCACATTCCAAGTAATATTCATCATGCTAATTACATTGCCGGTTGCCAAATTGCATTACCTCTTATAGTTTCCGAGATATGGACTATCGATAATTTACACCTTAGGCTCTGCTTCTAACTTGGGCCCAAATTGTAAAATGGTCTTATCTATTGGCGATTTCGTTCCAATTCACATTCCAAGTAATATTCGGCATGCTAATTACATTGCCGGTTGCCAAATTGCATTATCTCTTATAGTTTCCGAGATATGGACTATCAATAATTTACACCTTAGGCTCTGCTTCTAACTTGTGCCCAAATTGTAAAATGGACTTATCTATTGGCGATTTCGTTCCAATTCACATTCCAAGTAATATTCGGCATGCTAATTACATTGCCGGTTGCCAAATTGAATTATCTCTTATAGTTTCCGAGATATGGACTATCGATAATTTACACCTTAGGCTCTGCTTCTAACTTGGGCCCAAATTGTAAAATGGTCTTATCTATTGGCGATTTCGTTCCAATTCACATTCCAAGTAATATTCGGCATGCTAATTACATTGCCGGTTGCCAAATTGCATTATCTCTTATAGTTTCCGAAATATGGACTATCGATAATTTACACCTTAGGCTCTGCTTCTAAATTGGGCCCAAATTGTAAAATGGTCTTACCTATTGGCGATTTCGTTCCAATTCACATTCCAAGTAATATTCGGCATGCTAATTACATTGCCGGTTGCCAAATTGCATTATCTCTTATAGTTTCCGAGATATGGACTATCGATAATTTACACCTTAGGCTCTGCTTCTAACTTGGGCCCAAATTGTAAAATGGTCTTATCTATTGGCGATTTCGTCCCAATTCACATTCCAAGTGATATTCGGCATGCTAATTACATTGCCGGTTGCGAAATTGCATTATCTCTTATAGTTTCCGAGATATGGACTATCAATAATTTACACCTTAGGCTCTGCTTCTAACTTGGGCCCAAATTGTAAAATGGACTTATCTATTGGCGATTTCGTTCCAATTCACATTCCAAGTAATATTCGGCATGCTAATTACATTGCCGGTTGCCAAATTGCATTATCTCTTATAGTTTCCGAGATATGGACTATCGATAATTTACACCTTAGGCTCTGCTTCTAACTTGGGCCCAAATTGTAAAATGGTCTTATCTATTGGCGATTTCGTTCCAATTCACATTCCAAGTAATATTCGGCATGCTAATTACATTGCCGGTTGCCAAATTGCATTATCTCTTATAGTTTCCGAGATATGGACTATCGATAATTTACACCTTAGCCTCTGCTTCTAACTTGGGCCCAAATTGTAAAATGGTCTTATCTATTGGCGTTTTCGTTCCAATTCACATTCCAAGTAATATTCGGCATGCTAATTACATTGCCGGTTGCCAAATTGCATTATCTCTTATAGTTTCCGAGATATGGACTATCGATAATTTACACCTTAGGCTCTGCTTCTAACTTGGGCCCAAATTGTAAAATGGTCTTCTCTATTGGCGATTTCGTTCCAATTCACATTCCAAGTAATATTCGGCATGCTAATTACATTGCCGGTTGCGAAATTGCATTATCTCTTATAGTTTCCGAGATATGGACTATCAATAATTTACACCTTAGGCTCTGCTTCTAACATGGGCCCAAATTGTAAAATGGCCTTATCTATTGGCGATTTCGTTCCAATTCACATTCCAAGTAATATTCGGCATGCTAATTACATTGCCGGTTGCCAAATTGCATTATCTCTTATAGTTTCCGAGATATGGACTATCGATAATTTACACCTTAGGCTCTGCTTCTAACTTGGGCCCAAATTGTAAAATGGTCTTATCTATTGGCGATTTCGTTCCAATTCACATTCCAAGTAATATTCGGCATGCTAATTACATTGCCGGTTGCCAAATTGCATTATCTCTTATAGTTTCCGAGATATGGACTATCGATAATTTACACCTTAGGCTCTGCTTCTAACTTGGGCCCAAATTGTAAAATGGTCTTATCTATTGGCGATTTCGTTCCAATTCACATTCCAAGTAATATTCGGCATGCTAATTACATTGCCGGTTGCCAATTTGCATTATCTCTTATAGTTTCCGAGATATGGACTATCGATAATTTACACCTTAGGCTCTGCTTCTAACTTGGGCCCAAATTGTAAAATGGTCTTATCTATTGGAGATTTCGTTCCAATTCACATTCCAAGTAATATTCGGCATGCTAATTACATTGCCGGTTGCCAAATTGCATTATCTCCTATAGTTTCCGAGATATGGACTATCGATAATTTACACCTTAGGCTCTGCTTCTAACTTGGGCCCAAATTGTAAAATGGTCTTATCTATTGGCGATTTCGTTCCAATTCACACTCCAAGTAATATTCGGCATGCTAATTACATTGCCGGTTGCGAAATTGCATTATCTCTTATAGTTTCCGAGATATGGACTATCAATAATTTACACCTTAGGCTCTGCTTCTAACTTGGGCCCAAATTGTAAAATGGTCTTATCTATTGGCGATTTCGTTCCAATGCACATTCCAAGTAATATTCGGCATGCTAATTACATTGCCGGTTGCCAAATTGCATTATCTCTTATAGTTTCCGAGATATGGACTATCGATAATTTACACCTTAGGCTCTGCTTCTAACTTAGGCCCAAATTGTAAAATGGTCTTATCTATTGGCGATTTCGTTCCAATTCACATTCCAAGTAATATTCGGCATGCTAATTACATTGCCGGTTGCCAAATTGCATTATCTCTTATAGTTTCCGAGATATGGACTATCGATAATTTACACCTTAGGCTCTGCTTCTAACTTGGGCCCAAATTGTAAAATGGTCTTCTCTATTGGCGATTTCGTTCCAATTCACATTCCAAGTAATATTCATCATGCTAATTACATTGCCGGTTGCCAAATTGCATTACCTCTTATAGTTTCCGAGATATGGACTATCGATAATTTACACCTTAGGCTCTGCTTCTAACTTGGGCCCAAATTGTAAAATGGTCTTATCTATTGGCGATTTCGTTCCAATTCACATTCCAAGTAATATTCGGCATGCTAATTACATTGCCGGTTGCCAAATTGCATTATCTCTTATAGTTTCCGAGATATGGACTATCAATAATTTACACCTTAGGCTCTGCTTCTAACTTGGGCCCAAATTGTAAAATGGACTTATCTATTGGCGATTTCGTTCCAATTCACATTCCAAGTAATATTCGGCATGCTAATTACATTGCCGGTTGCCAAATTGAATTATCTCTTATAGTTTCCGAGATATGGACTATCGATAATTTACACCTTAGGCTCTGCTTCTAACTTGGGCCCAAATTGTAAAATGGTCTTATCTATTGGCGATTTCGTTCCAATTCACATTCCAAGTAATATTCGGCATGCTAATTACATTGCCGGTTGCCAAATTGCATTATCTCTTATAGTTTCCGAAATATGGACTATCGATAATTTACACCTTAGGCTCTGCTTCTAAATTGGGCCCAAATTGTAAAATGGTCTTACCTATTGGCGATTTCGTTCCAATTCACATTCCAAGTAATATTCGGCATGCTAATTACATTGCCGGTTGCCAAATTGCATTATCTCTTATAGTTTCCGAGATATGGACTATCGATAATTTACACCTTAGGCTCTGCTTCTAACTTGGGCCCAAATTGTAAAATGGTCTTATCTATTGGCGAATTCGTTCCAATTCACATTCCAAGTAATATTCGGCATGCTAATTACATTGCCGGTTGCCAAATTGCATTATCTCTTATAGTTTCCGAGATATGGACTATCGATAATTTACACCTTAGGCTCTGCTTCTAACTTGGGCCCAAATTGTAAAATGGTCTTATCTATTGGCGATTTCGTCCCAATTCACATTCCAAGTGATATTCGGCATGCTAATTACATTGCCGGTTGCGAAATTGCATTATCTCTTATAGTTTCCGAGATATGGACTATCAATAATTTACACCTTAGGCTCTGCTTCTAACTTGGGCCCAAATTGTAAAATGGTCTTATCTATTGGCGATTTCGTTCCAATTCACATTCCAAGTAATATTCGGCATGCTAATTACATTGCCGGTTGCCAAATTGCATTATCTCTTATAGTTTCCGAGATATGGACTATCGATAATTTACACCTTAGGCTCTGCTTCTAACTTGGGCCCAAATTGTAAAATGGTCTTATCTATTGGCGATTTCGTTCCAATTCACATTCCAAGTAATATTCGGCATGCTAATTACATTGCCGGTTGCCAAATTGCATTATCTCTTATAGTTTCCGAGATATGGACTATCGATAATTTACACCTTAGGCTCTGCTTCTAACTTGGGCCCAAATTGTAAAATGGTCTTATCTATTGACGATTTCGTTCCAATTCACATTCCAAGTAATATTCGGCATGCTAATTACATTGCCGGTTGCCAAATTGCATTATCTCTTATAGTTTCCGAGATATGGACTATCGATAATTTACACCTTAGGCTCTGCTCCTAACTTGGGCCCAAATTGTAAAATGGTCTTATCTATTGGCGATTTCGTTCCAATTCACATTCCAAGTAATATTCGGCATGCTAATTACATTGCCGGTTGCCAAATTGCATTATCTCTTGTAGTTTCCGAGATATGGACTATCGATAATTTACACCTTAGGCTCTGCTTCTAACTTGGGCCCAAATTGTAAAATGGTCTTATCTATTGGCGATTTCGTCCCAATTCACATTCCAAGTGATATTCGGCATGCTAATTACATTGCCGGTTGCGAAATTGCATTATCTCTTATAGTTTCCGAGATATGGACTATCAATAATTTACACCTTAGGCTCTGCTTTTAACTTGGGCCCAAATTGTAAAATGGTCTTATCTATTGGCGATTTCGTTCCAATTCACATTCCAAGTAATATTCGGCATGCTAATTACATTGCCGGTTGCCAAATTGCATTATCTCTTATAGTTTCCGAGATATGGACTATCGATAATTTACACCTTAGGCTCTGCTTCTAACTTGGGCCCAAATTGTAAAATGGTCTTATCTATTGGCGATTTCGTTCCAATTCACATTCCAAGTAATATTCGGCATGCTAATTACATTGCCGGTTGCCAAATTGCATTATCTCTTATAGTTTCCGAGATATGGACTATCGATAATTTACATCTTAGGCTCTGCTTCTAGCTTGGGCCCAAATTGTAAAATGGTCTTATCTATTGACGATTTCGTTCCAATTCACATTCCAAGTAATATTCGGCATGCTAATTACATTGCCGTTTGCCAAATTGCATTATCTCTTATAGTTTCCGAGATATGGACTATCGATAATTTACACCTTAGGCTCTGCTTCTAACTTGGGCCCAAATTGTAAAATGGTCTTATCTATTGGCGATTTCATTCCAATTCACATTCCAAGTAATATTCGGCATGCTAATTACATTGCCGGTTGCCAAATTGCATTATCTCTTGTAGTTTCCGAGATATGGACTATCGATAATTTACACCTTAGGCTCTGCTTCTAACTTGGGCCCAAATTGTAAAATTGTCTTATCTATTGGCGATTTCGTTCCAATTCACACTCCAAGTAATATTCGGCATGCTAATTACATTGCCGTTTGCGAAATTGCATTATCTCTTATAGTTTCCGAGATATGGACTATCAATAATTTACACCTTAGGCTCTGCTTCTAACTTGGGCCCAAATTGTAAAATGGTCTTATCTATTGGCGATTTCGTTCCAATTCACATTCCAAGTAATATTCGGCATGCTAATTACATTGCCGGTTGCCAAATTGCATTAACTCTTATAGTTTCCGAGATATGGACTATCAATAATTTACACCTTAGGCTCTGCTTCTAACTTGGGCCCAAATTGTAAAATGGTCTTATCTATTGGCGATTTCGTTCCAATTCACATTCCAAGTAATATTCGGCATGCTAATTACATTGCCGGTTGCCAAATTGCATTATCTCTTATAGTTTCCGAGATATGGACTATCGATAATTTACACCTTAGGCTCTGCTTCTAACTTGGGCCCAAATTGTAAAATGGTCTTATCTATTGGCGATTTCGTTCCAATTCACATTACAAGTAATATTCGGCATGCTAATTACATCCGGTTGCCAAATTGCATTATAGTTTCCGAGATATGGACTATCGATAATTTACACCTTAGGCTCTGCTTCTAACTTGGGCCCAAATTGTAAAATGGTCTTACCTATTGGCGATTTCGTTCCAATTCACACTCCAAGTAATATTCGGCATGCTAATTACATTGCCGGTTGCGAAATTGCATTATCTCTTATAGTTTCCGAGATATGGACTATCAATAATTTACACCTTAGGCTCTGCTTCTAACTTGGGCCCAAATTGTAAAATGGTCTTATCTATTGGCGATTTCGTTCCAATTCACATTCCAAGTAATATTCGGCATGCTAATTACATTGCCGGTTGCCAAATTGCATTAACTCTTATAGTTTCCGAGATATGGACTATCAATAATTTACACCTTAGGCTCTGCTTCTAACTTGGGCCCAAATTGTAAAATGGTCTTATCTATTGGCGATTTCGTTCCAATTCACATTCCAAGTAATATTCGGCATGCTAATTACATTGCCGGTTGCCAAATTGCATTATCTCTTATAGTTTCCGAGATATGGACTATCGATAATTTACACCTTAGGCTCTGCTTCTAACTTGGGCCCAAATTGTAAAATGGTCTTACCTATTGGCGATTTCGTTCCAATTCACACTCCAAGTAATATTCGGCATGCTAATTACATTGCCGGTTGCGAAATTGCATTATCTCTTATAGTTTCCGAGATATGGACTATCGATAATTTACACCTTAGGCTCTGCTTCTAACTTGGGCCCAAATTGTAAAATGGTCTTATCTATTGGCGATTTCGTTCCAATTCACATTCCAAGTAATATTCGGCATGCTAATTACATTGCCGGTTGCCAAATTGCATTATAGTTTCCGAGATATGGACTATCGATAATTTACACCTTAGGCTTTACTTCTAACTTGGGCCCAAATTGTAAAATGGTCTTATCTATTGGCGATTTCGTTCCAATTCACATTCCAAGTAATATTCGGCATGCTAATTACATTGCCGGTTGCCAAATTGCATTAACTCTTATAGTTTCCGAGATATGGACTATCGATAATTTACACCTTAGGCTCTGCTTCTAACTTGGGCCCAAATTGTAAAATGGTCTTATCTATTGGCGATTTCGTTCCAATTCACATTCCAAGTAATATTCGGCATGCTAATTACATTGCCGGTTGCCAAATTGCATTATCTCTTATAGTTTCCGAGATATGGACTATCGATAATTTACACCTTAGGCTCTGCTTCTAACTTGGGCCCAAATTGTAAAATGGTCTTATCTATTGGCGATTTCGTCCCAATTCACATTCCAAGTGATATTCGGCATGCTAATTACATTGCCGGTTGCGAAATTGCATTATCTCTTATAGTTTCCGAGATATGGACTATCAATAATTTACACCTAAGGCTCTGCTTCTAACTTGGGCCCAAATTGTAAAATGGACTTATCTATTGGCGATTTCGTTCCAATTCACATTCCAAGTAATATTCGGCATGCTAATTACATTGCCGGTTGCCAAATTGCATTATCTCTTATAGTTTCCGAGATATGGACTATCGATAATTTACACCTTAGGCTCTGCTTCTAACTTGGGCCCAAATTGTAAAATGGTCTTATCTATTGGCGATTTCGTTCCAATTCACATTCCAAGTAATATTCGGCATGCTAATTACATTGCCGGTTGCCAAATTGCATTATCTCTTATAGTTTCCGAGATATGGACTATCGATAATTTACACCTTAGCCTCTGCTTCTAACTTGGGCCCAAATTGTAAAATGGTCTTATCTATTGGCGTTTTCGTTCCAATTCACATTCCAAGTAATATTCGGCATGCTAATTACATTGCCGGTTGCCAAATTGCATTATCTCTTATAGTTTCCGAGATATGGACTATCGATAATTTACACCTTAGGCTCTGCTTCTAACTTGGGCCCAAATTGTAAAATGGTCTTCTCTATTGGCGATTTCGTTCCAATTCACATTCCAAGTAATATTCGGCATGCTAATTACATTGCCGGTTGCCAAATTGCATTATCTCTTATAGTTTCCGAGATATGGACTATCGATAATTTACACCTTAGGCCCTGCTTCTAAATTGGGCCCAAATTGTAAAATGGTCTTATCTATTGGCGATTTCGTTCCAATTCACATTCCAAGTAATATTCGGCATGCTAATTACATTGCCGGTTGCCAAATTGCATTATCTCTTATAGTTTCCGAGATATGGACTATCGATAATTTACACCTTAGGCTCTGCTTCTAACTTGGGCCCAAATTGTAAAATGGTCTTCTCTATTGGCGATTTCGTTCCAATTCACATTCCAAGTAATATTCGGCATGCTAATTACATTGCCGGTTGCCAAATTGCATTATCTCTTATAGTTTCCGAGATATGGACTATCGATAATTTACACCTTAGGCTCTGCTTCTAACTTGGGCCCTAATTGTAAAAATGGTCTTCTCTATTGGCGATTTTGTTCCAATTCACATTACAAGTAATATTCGGCATGCTAATTACATTGCCGGTTGCCAAATTGCATTATCTCTTATAGTTTCCGAGATATGGACTATCGATAATTTACACCTTAGGCTCTGCTTCTAACTTGGGCCCAAATTGTAAAATCGTCTTATCTATTGGCGATTTCGTTCCAATTCACATTCCAAGTAATATTCGGCATGCTAATTACATTGCCGGTTGCCAAACTGCATTATCTCTTATAGTTTCCGAGATATGGACTATCGGTAATTTACACCTTAGGCTCTGCTTCTAACTTGGGCCCAAATTGTAAAATGGTCTTATCTATTGGCGATTTCGTTCCAATTCACATTCCAAGTAATATCCGGCATGCTAATTACATTGCCGGTTGCGAAATTGCATTATCTCTTATAGTTTCCGAGATATGGACTATCAATAATTTACACCTTAGGCTCTGCTTCTAACTTGGGCCCAAATTGTAAAATGGTCTTATCTATTGGCGATTTCGTTCCAATTCACATTCCAAGTAATATTCGGCATGCTAATTACATTGCCGGTTGCCAAATTGCATTATCTCTTATAGTTTCCGAGATATGCACTATCGATAATTTACACCTTAGGCTCTGCTTCTAACTTGGGCCCAAATTGTAAAATGGTCTTATCTATTGGCGATTTCGTTCCAATTCACATTCCAAGTAATATTCGGCATGCTAATTACATTGCCGGTTGCCAAATTGCATTATCTCTTATAGTTTCCGAGATATGGACTATCGATAATTTACACATTAGGCTCTGCTTCTAACTTGGGCCCAAATTGTAAAATGGTCTTATCCATTGGCGATTTCGTTCCAATTCACATTCCAAGTAATATTCGGCATGCTAATTACATTGCCGGTTGCCAAATTGCATTATCTCTTATAGTTTCCGAGATATGGACTATCGATAATTTACACCTTAGGCTCTGCTTCTAACTTGGGCCCAAATTGTAAAATGGTCTTATCTATTGGCGTTTTCGTTCGAATTCACATTCCAAGTAATATTCGGCATGCTAATTACATTGCCGGTTGCCAAATTGCATTATCTCTTATAGTTTCCGAGATATGGACTATCGATAATTCACACCTTAGGCTCTGCTTCTAACTTGGGCCCAAATTGTAAAATGGTCTTCTCTATTAGCGATTTCGTTCCAATTCACATTCCAAGTAATATTCGGCATGCTAATTACATTGCCGGTTGCCAAATTGCATTATCTCTTATAGTTTCCGAGATATGGACTATCGATAATTTACACCTTAGGCTCTGCTTCTAACTTGGGCCCAAATTGTAAAATGGTCTTATCTATTGGCGATTTCGTTCCAATTCACATTCCAAGTAATATTCGGCATGCTAATTACATTGCCGGTTGCCAAATTGCATTATCTCTTATAGTTTCCGAGATATGGACTATCGATAATTTACACCTTAGGCTCTGCTTCTAACTTGGGCCCAAATTGTAAAATGGTCTTCTCTATTGGCGATTTCGTTCCAATTCACATTCCAAGTAATATTCGGCATGCTAATTACATTGCCGGTTGCCAAATTGCATTATCTCTTATAGTTTCCGAGATATGGACTATCGATAATTTACACCTTAGGCTCTGCTTCTAACTTGGGCCCAAATTGTAAAATGGTCTTCTCTATTGGCGATTTCGTTCCAATTCACATTCCAAGTAATATTCGGCATGCTAATTACATTGCCTGTTGCCAAATTGCATTATCTCTTATAGTTTCCGAGATATGGACTATCGATAATTTACACCTTAAGCTCTGCTTCTAACTTGGGCCCAAATTGTAAAATCGTCTTATCTATTGGCGATTTCGTTCCTATTCACATTCCAAGTAATATTCGGCATGCTAATTACATTGCCGGTTGCCAAATTGCATTATCTCTTATAGTTTCCGAGATATGGACTATCGGTAATTTACACCTTAGGCTCTGCTTCTAACTTGGGCCCAAATTGTAAAATGGTCTTATCTATTGGCGATTTCGTTCCAATTCACATTCCAAGTAATATTCGGCATGCTAATTACATTGCCGGTTGCCAAATTGCATTATCTCTTATAGTTTCCGAGATATGGACTATCGATAATTTACACCTTAGGCTCTGCTTCTAACTTGGGCCCAAATTGTAAAATGGTCTTATCTATTGGCGATTTCGTTCCAATTCACATTCCAAGTAATATTCGGCATGCTAATTACATTGCCGGTTGCCAAATTGCATTATCTCTTATAGTTTCCGAGATATGGACTATCGATTATTTACACCTTAGGCTCTGCTTCTAACTTGGGCCCAAATTGTAAAATGGTCTTATCTATTGGCGATTTCGTTCCAATTCACATTCCAAGTAATATTCGGCATGCTAATTACATTGCCGGTTGCCAAATTGCATTATCTCTTATAGTTTCCGAGATATGGACTATCGATAATTTACACCATAGGCTCTGCTTATAACTTGGGCCCACATTGTAAAATGGTCTTATCTATTGGCGATTTCGTTCCAATTCACATTCCAAGTAATATTCGGCATGCTAATTACATTGCCGGTTGCCAAATTGCATTATCTCTTATAGTTTATGAGATATGGACTATCGATAATTTACACCTTAGGCTCTGCTTCTAACTTGGGCCCAAATTGTAAAATGGTCTTATCTATTGGCGATTTCGTCCCAATTCACATTCCAAGTGATATTCGGCATGCTAATTACATTGCCGGTTGCGAAATTGCATTATCTCTTATAGTTTCCGAGATATGGACTATCAATAATTTACACCTTAGGCTCTGCTTCTAACTTGGGCCCAAATTGTAAAATGGTCTTATCTATTGGCGATTTCGTTCCAATTCACATTCCAAGTAATATTCGGCATGCTAATTACATTGCCGGTTGCCAAATTGCATTATCTCTTATAGTTTCCGAGATATGGACTATCGATAATTTACACCTTAGGCTCTGCTTCTAACTTGGGCCCAAATTGTAAAATGGTCTTATCTATTGGCGATTTCGTTCCAATTCACATTCCAAGTAATATTCGGCATGCTAATTACATTGCCGGTTGGCAAATTGCATTATCTCTTATAGTTTCCGAGATATGGACTATCGATAATTTACACCTTAGCCTCTGCTTCTAACTTGGGCCCAAATTGTAAAATGGTCTTATCTATTGGCGTTTTCGTTCCAATTCACATTCCAAGTAATATTCGGCATGCTAATTACATTGCCGGTTGCCAAATTGCATTATCTCTTATAGTTTCCGAGATATGGACTATCGATAATTTACACCTTAGGCTCTGCTTCTAACTTGGGCCCAAATTGTAAAATGGTCTTCTCTATTGGCGATTTCGTTCCAATTCACATTCCAAGTAATATTCGGCATGCTAATTACATTGCCGGTTGCCAAATTGCATTATCTCTTATAGTTTCCGAGATATGGACTATCGATAATTTACACCTTAGGCTCTGCTTCTAAATTGGGCCCAAATTGTAAAATGGTCTTATCTATTGGCGATTTCGTTCCAATTCACATTCCAAGTAATATTCGGCATGCTAATTACATTGCCGGTTGCCAAATTGCATTATCTCTTATAGTTTCCGAGATATGGACTATCGATAATTTACACCTTAGGCTCTGCTTCTAACTTGGGCCCAAATTGTAAAATGGTCTTCTCTATTGGCGATTTCGTTCCAATTCACATTCCAAGTAATATTCGGCATGCTAATTACATTGCCGGTTGCCAAATTGCATTATCTCTTATAGTTTCCGAGATATGGACTATCGATAATTTACACCTTAGGCTCTGCTTCTAACTTGGGCCCTAATTGTAAAATGGTCTTCTCTATTGGCGATTTCGTTCCAATTCACATTCCAAGTAATATTCGGCATGCTAATTACATTGCCGGTTGCCAAATTGCATTATCTCTTATAGTTTCCGAGATATGGACTATCGATAATTTACACCTTAGGCTCTGCTTCTAACTTGGGCCCAAATTGTAAAATCGTCTTATCTATTGGCGATTTCGTTCCAATTCACATTCCAAGTAATATTCGGCATGCTAATTACATTGCCGATTGCCAAACTGCATTATCTCTTATAGTTTCCGAGATATGGTCTATCGGTAATTTACACCTTAGGCTCTGCTTCTAACTTGGGCCCAAATTGTAAAATGGTCTTATCTATTGGCGATTTCGTTCCAATTCACATTCCAAGTAATATCCGGCATGCTAATTACATTGCCGGTTGCCAAATTGAATTATCTCTTATAGTTTCCGAGATATGGACTATCGATAATTTACACCTTAGGCTCTGCTTCTAACTTGGGCCCAAATTGTAAAATGGTCTTATCTATTGGCGATTTCGTTCCAATTCACATTCCAAGTAATATTCGGCATGCTAATTACATTGCCGGTTGCCAAATTGCATTATCTCTTATAGTTTCCGAGATATGGACTATCGATAATTTACACCTTAGGCTCTGCTTCTAACTTGGGCCCAAATTGTAAAATGGTCTTATCTATTGGCGATTTCGTCCCAATTCACAATCCAAGTGATATTCGGCATGCTAATTACATTGCCGGTTGCGAAATTGCATTATCTCTTATAGTTTCCGAGATATGGACTATCGATAATTTACACCTTAGGCTCTGCTTCTAACTTAGGCCCAAATTGTAAAATGGTCTTATCTATTGGCGATTTCGTTCCAATTCACATTCCAAGTAATATTCGGCATGCTAATTACATTGCCGGTTGCCAAATTGCATTATCTCTTATAGTTTCCGAGATATGGACTATCGATAATTTACACCTTAGGCTCTGCTTCTAACTTGGGCCCAAATTGTAAAATGGTCTTATCTATTGACGATTTCGTTCCAATTCACATTCCAAGTAATATTCGGCATGCTAATTACATTGCCGGTTGCCAAATTGCATTATCTCTTATAGTTTCCGAGATATGGACTATCGATAATTTACACCTTAGGCTCTGCTTCTAACTTGGGCCCAAATTGTAAAATGGTCTTATCTATTGGCGATTTCGTTCCAATTCACAATCCAAGTAATATTCGGCATGCTAATTACATTGCCGGTTGCCAAATTGCATTATCTCTTATAGTTTCCGAGATATGGACTATCGATAATTTACACCTTAGGCTCTGCTTCTAACTTGGGCCCAAATTGTAAAATGGTCTTATCTATTGGCGACTTCGTTCCAATTCACACTCCAAGTAATATTCGGCATGCTAATTACATTGCCGGTTGCGAAATTGCATTATCTCTTATAGTTTCCGAGATATGGACTATCAATAATTTACACCTTAGGCTCTGCTTCTAACTTGGGCCCAAATTGTAAAATGGTCTTATCTATTGGCGATTTCGTTCCAATTCACATTCCAAGTAATATTCGGCATGCTAATTACATTGCCGGTTGCCAAATTGCATTATCTCTTATAGTTTCCGAGATATGGACTATCGATAATTTACACCTTAGGCTCTGCTTCTAACTTGGGCCCAAATTGTAAAATGGTCTTATCTATTGGCGATTTCGTTCCAATTCACATTCCAAGTAATATTCGGCATGCTAATTACATTGCCGGTTGCGAAATTGCATTATCTCTTATAGTTTCAGAGATATGGACTATCGATAATTTACACCTTAGGCTCTGCTTCTAACTTGGGCCCAAATTGTAAAATGGTCTTATCTATTTGCGATTTCGTTCCAATTCACATTCCAAGTAATATTCGGCATGCTAATTACATTGCCGGTTGCCAAATTGCATTATCTCTTATAGTTTCAGAGATATGGACTATCGATAATTTACACCTTAGGCTCTGCTTCTAACTTGGGCCCAAATTGTAAAATCGTCTTATCTATTGGCGATTTCGTTCCAATTCACATTCCAAGTAATATTCGGCATGCTAATTACATTGCCGGTTGCCAAATTGCATTATCTCTTATAGTTTCCGAGATATGGACTATCGATAATTTACACCTTAGGCTCTGCTTCTAACTTGGGCCCAAATTGTAAAATGGTCTTATCTATTATCGATTTCGTTCCAATTCACATTCCAAGTAATATTCGGCATGCTAATTACATTGCCGGTTGCCAAATTGAATTATCTCTTATAGTTTCCGAGATATGGACTATCGATAATTTACACCTTAGGCTCTGCTTCTAACTTGGGCCCAAATTGTAAAATGGTCTTATCTATTGGCGATTTCGTTCCAATTCACATTCCATGTAATATTCGGCATGCTAATTACATTGCCGGTTGCCAAATTGCATTATCTCTTATAGTTTCCGAGATATGGACTATCGATAATTTACATCTTAGGCTCTGCTTCTAACTTGGGCCCAAATTGTAAAATGGTCTTATCTATTGGCGATTTCGTTCCAATTCACATTCCAAGTAATATTCGGCATGCTAATTACATTGCCGGTTGCCAAATTGCATTATCTCTTATAGTTTCCGAGATATGGACTATCGATAATTTACACCTTAGGCTCTGCTTCTAACTTGGGCCCAAATTGTAAAATGGTCTTATCTATTGGCGATTTCGTTCCAATTCACATTCCAAGTGATATTCGGCATGCTAATTACATTGCCGGTTGCGAAATTGCATTATCTCTTATAGTTCCCGAGATATGGACTATCAATAATTTACAGTTTAGGCTCTGCTTCTAACTTGGGCCCAAATTGTAAAATGGTCTTATCTATTGGCGATTTCGTTCCAATTCACATTCCAAGTAATATTCGGCATGCTAATTACATTGCCGGTTGCCAAATTGCATTATCTCTTATAGTTTCCGAGATATGGACTATCGATAATTTACACCTTAGGCTCTGCTTCTAACTTGGGCCCAAATTGTAAAATGGTCTTATCTATTGGCGATTTCGTTCCAATTCACACTCCAAGTAATATTCGGCATGCTAATTACATTGCCGGTTGCCAAATTGCATTATCTCTTATAGTTTCCGAGATATGGACTATCGATAATTTACACCTTAGGCTCTGCTTCTAACTTGGGCCCAAATTGTAAAATGGTCTTATCTATTGGCGATTTCGTTCCAATTCACACTCCAAGTAATATTCGGCATGCTAATTACATTGCCGGTTGCCAAATTGCATTATCTCTTATAGTTTCCGAGATATGGACTATCGATAATTTACACCTTAGGCTCAGCTTCTAACTTGGGCCCAAATTGTAAAATGGTCTTATCTATTGGCGATTTCGTTCCAATTCACATTCCAAGTAATATTCGGCATGCTAATTACATTGCCGGTTGCCATATTGCATTATCTCTTATAGTTTCCGAGATATGGACTATCAATAATTTACACCTTAGGCTCTGCTTCTAACTTGGGCCCAAATTGTAAAATGGTCTTATCTATTGGCGATTTCGTTCCAATTCATATTCCAAGTAATATTCGGCATGCTAATTACATTGCCGGTTGCCAAATTGAATTATCTCTTATAGTTTCCGAGATATGGACTATCGATAATTTACACCTTAGACTCTGCTTCTAACTTGGGCCCAAATTGTAAAATGGTCTTATCTATTGGCGATTTCGTCCCAATTCACATTCCAAGTGATATTCGGCATGCTAATTACATTGCCGGTTGCGAAATTGCATTATCTCTTATAGTTTCCGAGATATGGACTATCAATAATTTACACCTTAGACTCTGCTTCTAACTTGGGCCCAAATTGTAAAATGGTCTTATCTATTGGCGATTTCGTTCCAATTCACATTCCAAGTAATATTCGGCATGCTAATTACATTGCCGGTTGCCAAATTGCATTATCTCTTATAGTTTCCGAGATATGGTCTATCGATAATTTACACCTTAGGCTCTGCTTCTAACTTGGGCCCAAATTGTAAAATGGTCTTATCTACTGGCGATTTCGTTCCAATTCACATTCCAAGTAATATTCGGCATGCTAATTACATTGCCGGTTGCCAAATTGCATTATCTCTTATAGTTTCCGAGATATGGACTATCGATAATTTACACCTTAGGCTCTGCTTCTAACTTGGGCCCTAATTGTAAAATGGTCTTCTCTATTGGCGATTTTGTTCCAATTCACATTCCAAGTAATATTCGGCATGCTAATTACATTGCCGGTTGCCAAATTGCATTATCTCTTATAGTTTCCGAGATATGGACTATCGATAATTTACACCTTAGGCTCTGCTTCTAACTTGGGCCCAAATTGTAAAATCGTCTTATCTATTGGCGATTTCGTTCCAATTCACATTCCAAGTAATATTCGGCATGCTAATTACATTGCCGGTTGCCAAACTGCATTTTCTCTTATAGTTTCCGAGATATGGACTATCGGTAATTTACACCTTAGGCTCTGCTTCTAACTTGGGCCCAAATTGTAAAATGGTCTTATCTATTGGCGATTTCGTTCCAATTCACATTCCAAGTAATATCCGGCATGCTAATTACATTGCCGGTTGCCAAATTGAATTATCTCTTATAGTTTCCGAGATATGGACTATCGATAATTTACACCTTAGGCTCTGCTTCTAACTTGGGCCCAAATTGTAAAATGGTCTTATCTATTGGCGATTTCGTTCCAATTCACATTCCAAGTAATATTCGGCATGCTAATTACATTGCCGGTTGCCAAATTGCATTATCTCTTATAGTTTCCGAGATATGGACTATCGATAATTTACACCTTAGGCTCTGCTTCTAACTTGGGCCCAAATTGTAAAATGGTCTTATCTATTGGCGATTTCGTCCCAATTCACATTCCAAGTGATATTCGGCATGCTAATTACATTGCCGGTTGCGAAATTGCATTATCTCTTATAGTTTCCGAGATATGGACTATCGATAATTTACACCTTAGGCTCTGCTTCTAACTTAGGCCCAAATTGTAAAATGGTCTTATCTATTGGCGATTTCGTTCCAATTCACATTGCAAGTAATATTCGGCATGCTAATTACATTGCCGGTTGCCAAATTGCATTATCTCTTATAGTTTCCGAGATATGGACTATCGATAATTTACACCTTAGGCTCTGCTTCTAACTTGGGCCCAAATTGTAAAATGGTCTTATCTATTGGCGATTTAGTTGCAATTCACATTCCAAGTAATATTCGGCATGCTAATTACATTGCCGGTTGCCAAATTGCATTATCTCTTATAGTTTCCGAGATATGGACTATCGATAATTTACACCTTAGGCTCTGCTTCTAACTTGGGCCCAAATTGTAAAATGGTCTTATCTATTGGCGATTTCGTTCCAATTCACATTCCAAGTAATATTCGGCATGCTAATTACATTGCCGGTTGCCAAATTGCATTATCTCTTATAGTTTCCGAGATATGGACTATCGATAATTTACACCTTAGGCTCTGCTTCTAACTTGGGCCCAAATTGTAAAATGGTCTTATCTATTGGCGATTTCGTTCCAATTCACATTCCAAGTAATATTCGGCATGCTAATTACATTGCCGGTTGCCAAATTGCATTATCTCTTATAGTTTCCGAGATATGGACTATCGATAATTTACACCTTAGGCTCTGCTTCTAACTTGGGCCCAAATTGTAAAATGTTCTTATCTATTGGCGATTTAGTTGCAATTCACAAACCAAGTAATATTCGGCATGCTAATTACATTGCCGGTTGCCAAATTGCATTATCTCTTATAGTTTCCGAGATATGGACTATCGATAATTTACACCTTAGGCTCTGCTTCTAACTTGGGCCCAAATTGTAAAATGGTCTTATCTATTGGCGATTTCGTTCCAATTCACATTCCAAGTAATATTCGGCATGCTAATTACATTGCTGGTTGCCAAATTGCATTATCTCTTATAGTTTCCGAGATATGGACTATCGATAATTTACACCTTAGGCTCTGCTTCTAACTTGGGCCCAAATTGTAAAATGGTCTTATCTATTGGCGATTTCGTTCCAATTCACATTCCAAGTAATATTCGGCATGCTAATTACATTGCCGGTTGCCAAATTGCATTATCTCTTATAGTTTCCGAGATATGGACTATCGATAATTTACACCTTAGGCTCTGCTTCTAACTTGGGCCCAAATTGTAAAATGGTCTTATCTATTGGCGATTTCGTTCCAATTCACACTCCAAGTAATATTCGGCATGCTAATTACATTGCCGGTTGCGAAATTGCATTATCTCTTATAGTTTCCGAGATATGGACTATCGATAATTTACACCTTAGGCTCTGCTTCTAACTTGGGCCCAAATTGTAAAATGGTCTTATCTATTGGCGTTTTCGTTCCAATTCACATTCCAAGTAATATTCGGCATGCTAATTACATTGCCGGTTGGCAAATTGCATTATCTCTTATAGTTTCCGAGATATGGACTATCGATAATTTACACCTTAGGCTCCGCTTCTAACTTGGGCCCAAAGTGTAAAATGGTCTTATCTATTGGCGATTTCGTCCCAATTCACATTCCAAGTGATATTCGGCATGCTAATTACATTGCCGGTTGCGAAATTGCATTATCTCTTATAGTTTCCGAGATATGGACTATCAATAATTTACACCTTAGGCTCTGCTTCTAACTTGGGCCCAAATTGTAAAATGGTCTTATCTATTGGCGATTTCGTTCCAATTCACATTCCAAGTAATATTCGGCATGCTAATTACATTGCCGGTTGCCAAATTGCATTATCTCTTATAGTTTCCGAGATATGGACTATCGATAATTTACACCTTAGGCTCTGCTTCTAACTTGGGCCCAAATTGTAAAATGATCTTATCTATTGGCGATTTCGTTCCAATTCACATTCCAAGTAATATTTGTCTTGCTAATTACATTGCCGGTTGCCAAATTGCATTATCTCTTATAGTTTCCGAGATATGGACTATCGATAATTTACACCTTAGGCTCTGCTTCTAACTTGGGCCCAAATTGTAAAATGGTCTTATCTATTGGCGATTTAGTTGCAATTCACATTCCAAGTAATATTCGGCATGCTAATTACATTGCCGGTTGCCAAATTGCATTATCTCTTATAGTTTCCGAGATATGGACTATCGATAATTTACACCTTAGGCTCTGCTTCTAACTTGGGCCCAAATTGTAAAATGGTCTTATCTATTGGCGATTTCGTTCCAATTCACATTCCAAGTAATATTCGGCATGCTAATTACATTGCCGGTTGCCAAATTGCATTATCTCTTATAGTTTCCGAGATATGGACTATCGATAATTTACACCTTAGGCTCTGCTTCTAACTTGGGCCCAAATTGTAAAATGGTCTTATCTATTGGCGATTTCGTTCCAATTCACATTCCAAGTAATATTCGGCATGCTAATTACATTGCCGGTTGCCAAATTGCATTATCTCTTATAGTTTCCGAGATATGGACTATCGATAATTTACACCTTAGGCTCTGCTTCTAACCTGGGCCCAAATTGTAAAATGGTCTTATCTATTGGCGATTTCATTCCAATTCACACTCCAAGTAATATTCGGCATGCTAATTACATTGCCGGTTGCGAAATTGCATTATCTCTTATAGTTTCCGAGATATGGACTATCGATAATTTACACCTTAGGCTCTGCTTCTAACTTGGGCCCAAATTGTAAAATGGTCTTATCTATTGGCGATTTCGTTCCAATTCACATTCCAAGTAATATTCGGCATGCTAATTACATTGCCGGTTGCCAAATTGCATTATCTCTTATAGTTTCCGAGATATGGACTATCGATAATTTACACCTTAGGCTCTGCTTCTAACTTGGGCCCAAATTGTAAAATGGTCTTATCTATTGGCGATTTCGTTCCAATTCACATTCCAAGTAATATTCGGCATGCTAATTACATTGCCGGTTGCCAAATTGCATTATCTCTTATAGTTTCCGAGATATGGACTATCGATAATTTACACCTTAGGCTCTGCTTCTAACTTGGGCCCAAATTGTAAAATGGTCTTATCTATTGGCGATTTCGCCCAATTCACATTCCAAGTGATATTCGGCATGCTAATTACATTGCCGGTTGCGAAATTGCATTATCTCTTATAGTTTCCGAGATATGGACTATCAATAATTTACACCTTAGGCTCTGCTTCTAACTTGGGCCCAAATTGTAAAATGGTCTTATCTATTGGCGATTTCGTTCCAATTCACATTCCAAGTAATATTCGGCATGCTAATTACATTGCCGGTTGCCAAATTGCATTATCTCTTATAGTTTCCGAGATATGGACTATCGATAATTTACACCTTAGGCTCTGCTTCTAACTTGGGCCCAAATTGTAAAATGGTCTTATCTATTGGCGATTTCGTTCCAATTCACATTCCAAGTAATATTCGGCATGCTAATTACATTGCCGGTTGCCAAATTGCATTATCTCTTATAGTTTCCGAGATATGGACTATCGATAATTTACACCTTAGGCTCTGCTTCTAACTTGGGCCCAAATTGTAAAATGGTCTTATCTATTGGCGATTTCGTTCCAATTCACATTCCAAGTAATATTCGGCATGCTAATTACATTGCCGGTTGCCAAATTGCATTATCTCTTATAGTTTCCGAGATATGGACTATCGATAATTTACACCTTAGGCTCTGCTTCTAACTTGGGCCCAAATTGTAAAATGGTCTTCTCTATTGGCGATTTCGTTCCAATTCACATTCCAAGTAATATTCGGCATGCTAATTACATTGCCGGTTGCCAAATTGCATCACCTCTTATAGTTTCCGAGATATGGACTATCGATAATTTACACCTTAGGCTCTGCTTCTAACTTGGGCCCAAATTGTAAAATGGTCTTATCTATTGGCGATTTCGTTCCAATTCACATTCCAAGTAACATTCGGCATGCTAATTACATTGCCGGTTGCCAAATTGCATTATCTTTTATAGTTTCCGAGATATGGACTATCGATAATTTACACCTTAGGCTCTGCTACTAACTTGGACCCAAATGGTAAAATGGTCTTCTCTATTGGCGATTTCGTTCCAATTCACATTCCTAGTAATATTCGGCATGCTAATTACATTGCCGGTTGCCAAATTGCATTATCTCTTATAGTTTCCGAGATATGGACTATCAATAATTTACACCTTAGGCTCTGCTTCTAACTTGGGCCCAAATTGTAAAATGGTCTTATCTATTGGCGATTTCGTTCCAATTCACATTCCAAGTAATATTCGGCATGCCAATTACATTGCCGGTTGCCAAATTGAATTATCTCTTATAGTTTCCGAGATATGGACTATCGATAATTTACACCTTAGGCTCTGCTTCTAACTTGGGCCCAAATTGTAAAATGGTCTTACCTATTGGCGATTTCGTTCCAATTCACATTCCAAGTAATATTCGGCATGCTAATTACATTGCCGGTTGCCAAATTGCATTATCTCTTATAGTTTCCGAGATATGGACTATTGATAATTTACACCTTAGGCTCTGCTTCTAACTTGGGCCCAAATTGTAAAATGGTCTTATCTATTGGCGATTTCGTTCCAATTCACATTCCAATTAATATTCGGCATGCTAATTACATTGCCGGTTGCCAAATTGCATTATCTCTTATAGTTTCCGAGATATGGACTATCGATAATTTACACCTTAGGCTCTGCTTCTAACTTGGGCCCAAATTGTAAAATGGTCTTATCTATTGGCGATTCCGTTCCAATTCACATTCCAAGTAATATTCGGCATGCTAATTACATTGCCGGTTGCCAAATTGCATTATCTCTTATAGTTTCCGAGATATGGACTATCGATAATTTACACCTTAGGCTCTACTTCTAACTTGGGCCCAAATTGTAAAATGGTCTTATCTATTGGCGATTTCGTTCCAATTCACATTCCAAGTAATATTCGGCATGCTAATTACATTGCCGGTTGCCAAATTGCATTATCTCTTATAGTTTCCGAGATATGGACTATCGATAATTTACACCTTAGGCTCTGCTTCTAACTTGGGCCCAAATTGTAAATTGGTCTTATCTATTGGCGATTTCGTTCCAATTCACATTCCAAGTAATATTCGGCATGCTAATTACATTGCCGGTTGCCAAATTGAATTATCTCTTATAGTTTCCGAGATATGGACTATCGATAATTTACACCTTAGGCTCTGCTTCTAACTTGGGCCCAAATTGTAAAATGGTCTTACCTATTGGCGATTTCGTTCCAATTCACATTCCAAGTAATATTCGGCATGCTAATTACATTGCCGGTTGCCAAATTGCATTATCTCTTATAGTTTCCGAGATATGGACTATCGATAATTTACACCTTAGGCTCTGCTTCTAACTTGGCCCCAAATTGTAAAATGGTCTTATCTATTGGCGATTTCGTTCCAATTCACATTGCAAGTAATATTCGGCATGCTAATTACATTGCCGGTTGCCAAATTGCATTGTCTCTTATAGTTTCCGAGATATGGACTATCGATAATTTACACCTTAGGCTCTGCTTCTAACTTGGACCCAAATTGTAAAATGGCCTTATCTATTGGCGATTTCGTCCCAATTCACATTCCAAGTGATATTCGGCAAGCTAATTACATTGCCGGTTGCGAAATTGCATTATCTCTTATAGTTTCCGAGATATGGACTATCAATAATTTACACCTTAAGCTCTGCTTCTAACTTGGGCCCAAATTTTAAAATGGTCTTATCTATTGGCGATTTCGTTCCAATTCACATTCCAAGTAATATTCGGCATGCTAATTACATTGCCGTTTGCCAAATTGCATTATCTCTTATAGTTTCCGAGATATGGACTATCGATTATTTACACCTTAGGCTCTGCTTCTAACTTGGGCCCAAATTGTAAAATGGTCTTATCTATTGGCGATTTCGTTCCAATTCACATTCCAAGTAATATTCGGCATGCTAATTACATTGCCGGTTGCGAAATTGCATTATCTCTTATAGTTTCCGAGATATGGACTATCAATAATTTACACCTTAGGCTCTGCTTCTAACTTGGGCCCAAATTGTAAAATGGTCTTATCTATTGGCGATTTCGTTCCAATTCACATTCCAAGTAATATTCGGCATGCTAATTACATTGCCGGTTGCCAAATTGCATTATCTCTTATAGTTTCCGAGATATGGACTATCGATAATTTACACCTTAGGCTCTACTTCTAACTTGGGCCCAAATTGTAAAATGGCCTTATCTATTGGCGATTTCGTCCCAATTCACATTCCAAGTAATATTCGGCATGCTAATTACATTGCCGGTTGCGAAATTGCATTATCTCTTATAGTTTCAGAGATATGGACTATCGATAATTTACACCTTAGGCTCTGCTTCTAACTTGGGCCCAAATTGTAAAATGGTCTTACCTATTGGCGATTTCGTTCCAATTCACATTCCAAGTAATATTCGGCATGCTAATTACATTGCCGGTTGCCAAATTGCATTATCTCTTATAGTTTCAGAGATATGGACTATCGATAATTTACACCTTAGGTTCTGCTTCTAACTTGGGCCCAAATTGTAAAATCGTCTTATCTATTGGCGATTTCGTTCCAATTCACATTCCAAGTAATATTCGGCATGCTAATTACATTGCCGGTTGCCAAATTGCATTATCTCTTATAGTTTCCGAGATATGGACTATCGATAATTTACACCTTAGGCTCTGCTTCTAACTTGGGCCCAAATTGTAAAATGGTCTTATCTATTGGCGATTTCGTTCCAATTCACATTCCAAGTAATATCCGGCATGCTAATTACATTGCCGGTTGCCAAATTGAATTATCTCTTATAGTTTCCGAGATATGGACTATCGATAATTTACACCTTAGGCTCTGCTTCTAACTTGGGCCCAAATTGTAAAATGGTCTTATCTATTGGCGATTTCGTTCCAATTCACATTCCATGTAATATTCGGCATGCTAATTACATTGCCGGTTGCCAAATTGCATTATCTCTTATAGTTTCCGAGATATGGACTATCGATAATTTACATCTTAGGCTCTGCTTCTAACTTGGGCCCAAATTGTAAAATGGTCTTATCTATTGGCGATTTCGTTCCAATTCACATTCCAAGTAATATTCGGCATGCTAATTACATTGCCGGTTGCCAAATTGCATTATCTCTTATAGTTTCCGAGATATGGACTATCGATAATTTACACCTTAGGCTCTGCTTCTAACTTGGGCCCAAATTGTAAAATGGTCTTATCTATTGGCGATTTCGTCCCAATTCACATTCCAAGTGATATTCGGCATGCTAATTACATTGCCGGTTGCGAAATTGCATTATCTCTTATAGTTCCCGAGATATGGACTATCAATAATTTACAGTTTAGGCTCTGCTTCTAACTTGGGCCCAAATTGTAAAATGGTCTTATCTATTGGCGATTTCGTTCCAATTCACATTCCAAGTAATATTCGGCATGCTAATTACATTGCCGGTTGCCAAATTGCATTATCTCTTATAGTTTCCGAGATATGGACTATCGATAATTTACACCTTAGGCTCTGCTTCTAACTTGGGCCCAAATTGTAAAATGGTCTTATCTATTGGCGATTTCGTTCCAATTCACACTCCAAGTAATATTCGGCATGCTAATTACATTGCCGGTTGCCAAATTGCATTATCTCTTATAGTTTCCGAGATATGGACTATCGATAATTTACACCTTAGGCTCAGCTTCTAACTTGGGCCCAAATTGTAAAATGGTCTTATCTATTGGCGATTTCGTTCCAATTCACATTCCAAGTAATATTCGGCATGCTAATTACATTGCCGGTTGCCATATTGCATTATCTCTTATAGTTTCCGAGATATGGACTATCAATAATTTACACCTTAGGCTCTGCTTCTAACTTGGGCCCAAATTGTAAAATGGTCTTATCTATTGGCGATTTCGTTCCAATTCACATTCCAAGTAATATTCGGCATGCTAATTACATTGCCGGTTGCCAAATTGAATTATCTCTTATAGTTTCCGAGATATGGACTATCGATAATTTACACCTTAGACTCTGCTTCTAACTTGGGCCCAAATTGTAAAATGGTCTTATCTATTGGCGATTTCGTCCCAATTCACATTCCAAGTGATATTCGGCATGCTAATTACATTGCCGGTTGCGAAATTGCATTATCTCTTATAGTTTCCGAGATATGGACTATCAATAATTTACACCTTAGACTCTGCTTCTAACTTGGGCCCAAATTGTAAAATGGTCTTATCTATTGGCGATTTCGTTCCAATTCACATTCCAAGTAATATTCGGCATGCTAATTACATTGCCGGTTGCCAAATTGCATTATCTCTTATAGTTTCCGAGATATGGTCTATCGATAATTTACACCTTAGGCTCTGCTTCTAACTTGGGCCCAAATTGTAAAATGGTCTTATCTACTGGCGATTTCGTTCCAATTCACATTCCAAGTAATATTCGGCATGCTAATTACATTGCCGGTTGCCAAATTGCATTATCTCTTATAGTTTCCGAGATATGGACTATCGATAATTTACACCTTAGGCTCTGCTTCTAACTTGGGCCCAAATTGTAAAATGGTCTTATCTATTGACAATTTCGTTCCAATTCACATTCCAAGTAATAATCGGCATGCTAATTACATTGCCGGTTGCCAAATTGCATTATCTCTTATAGTTTCCCAGATATGGACTATCGATAATTTACACCTTAGGCTCTGCTTCTAACTTGGGCCCAAATTGTAAAATGGTCTTATCTATTGGCGATTTCGTTCCAATTCACATTCCAAGTAATATTCGGCATGCTAATTACATTGCCGGTTGCCAAATTGCATTATCTCTTATAGTTTCCGAGATATGGACTATCGATAATTTACACCTTAGGCTCTGCTTCTAACTTGGGCCCAAATTGTAAAATGGTCTTATCTATTGGCGATTTCGTTCCAATTCACACTCCAAGTAATATTCGGCATGCTAATTACATTGACGGTTGCGAAATTGCATTATCTCTTATAGTTTCCGAGATATGGACTATCAATAATTTACACCTTATGCTCTGCTTCTAACTTGGGCCCAAATTGTAAAATGGTCTTATCTATTGGCGATTTCGTTCCAATTCACATTCCAAGTAATATTCGGCATGCTAATTACATTGCCGGTTGCGAAATTGCATTATCTCTTATAGTTTCCGAGATATGGACTATCAATAATTTACACCTTATGCTCTGCTTCTAACTTGGGCCCAAATTGTAAAATGGCCTTATCTATTGGCGATTTCGTCCCAATTCACATTCCAAGTAATATTCGGCATGCTAATTACATTGCCGGTTGCCAAATTGCATTATCTCTTATAGTTTCAAAGATATGGACTATCGATAATTTACACCTTAGGCTCTGCTTCTAACTTGGGCCCAAATTGTAAAATGGTCTTATCTATTGGCAATTTCGTTCCAATTCACATTCCAAGTAATATTCGGCATGCTAATTACATTGCCGGTTGCCAAATTGCATTATCTCTTATAGTTTCCGAGATATGCACTATCGATAATTTAAACCTTAGGCTCTGCTTCTAACTTGGGCCCAAATTGTAAAATGGTCTTATCTATTGGCGATTTCGTTCCAATTCACATTCCAAGTAATATTCGGCATGCTAATTACATTGCCGGTTGCCAAATTGCATTATCTCTTATAGTTTCCGAGATATGGACTATCAATAATTTACACCTTATGCTCTGCTTCTAACTTGTTCCCAAATTGTAAAATGGTCTTATCTATTGGCGATTTCGTCCCAATTCACATTCCAAGTAATATTCGGCATGCTAATTACATTGCCGGTTGCCAAATTGCATTATCTCTTATAGTTTCCGAGATATGGACTATCGATAATTTACACCTTAGGCTCTACTTCTAACTTGGGCCCAAATTGTAAAATGGTCTTATCTATTGGCGTTTTCGTTCCAATTCACATTCCAAGTAATATTCGGCATGCTAATTACATTGCCGGTTGCCAAATTGCATTATCTCTTATAGTTTCCGAGATATGGACTCTCGATAATTTACACCTTAGGCTCTGCTTCTAACTTGGGCCCAAATTATAAAATGGTCTTCTCTATTAGCGATTTCGTTCCAATTCACATTCCAAGTAATATTCGGCATGCTAATTACATTGCCGGTTGCCAATTTGCATTATCTCTTATAGTTTCCGAGATATGGACTATCGATAATTTACACCTTAGGCTCTACTTCTAACTTGGGCCCAAATTGTAAAATGGTCTTATCTATTGGCGTTTTCGTTCCAATTCACATTCCAAGTAATATTCGGCATGCTAATTACATTGCCGGTTGCCAAATTGCATTATCTCTTATAGTTTCCGAGATATGGACTATCGATAATTTACACCTTAGGCTCTGCTTCTAACTTGGGCCCAAATTGTAAAATGGTCTTCTCTATTAGCGATTTCGTTCCAATTCACATTCCAAGTAATATTCGGCATGCTAATTACATTGCCGGTTGCCAAATTGCATTATCTCTTATAGTTTCCGAGATATGGACTATCGATAATTTACACCTTAGGCTCTGCTTCTAACTTGGGCCCAAATTGTAAAATGGTCTTATCTATTGGCGATTTCGTTCCAATTCACATTCCAAGTAATATTCGGCATGCTAATTACATTGCCGGTTGCCAAATTGCATTATCTCTTATAGTTTCCGAGATATGGACTATCGATAATTTACACCTTAGGCTCTGCTTCTAACTTGGGCACAAATTGTAAAATGGTCTTCTCTATTGGCGATTTCGTTCCAATTCACATTCCAAGTAATATTCGGCATGCTAATTACATTGCCGGTTGCCAAATTGCATTATCTCTTATAGTTTCCGAGATATGGACTATCGATAATTTACACCTTAGGCTCTGCTTCTAACTTGGGCCCAAATTGTAAAATGGTCTTCTCTATTGGCGATTTCGTTCCAATTCACATTCCAAGTAATATTCGGCATGCTAATTACATTGCCTGTTGCCAAATTGCATTATCTCTTATAGTTTCCGAGATATGGACTATCGATAATTTACACCTTAAGCTCTGCTTCTAACTTGGGCCCAAATTGTAAAATCGTCTTATCTATTGGCGATTTCGTTCCTATTCACATTAGAAGTAATATTCGGCATGCTAATTACATTGCCGGTTGCCAAATTGCATTATCTCTTATAGTTTCCGAGATATGGACTATCGGTAATTTACACCTTAGGCTCTGCTTCTAACTTGGGCCCAAATTGTAAAATGGTCTTAACTATTGCCGATTTCGTTCCAATTCACATTCCAAGTAATATCCGGCATGCTAATTACATTGCCGGTTGCCAAATTGAATTATCTCTTATAGTTTCCGAGATATGGACTATCGATAATTTACACCTTAGGCTCTGCTTCTAACTTGGGCCCAAATTGTAAAATGGTCTTACCTATTGGCGATTTCGTTCCAATTCACATTCCAAGTAATATTCGGCTTGCTAATTACATTGCCGGTTGCCAAATTGCATTATCTCTTATAGTTTCCGAGATATGGACTATCGATAATTTACATCTTAGGCTCTGCTTCTAACTTGGGCCCAAATTGTAAAATCGTCTTATCTATTGGCGATTTCGTTCCAATTCACATTCCAAGTAATATTCGGCATGCTAATTACATTGCCGGTTGCCAAATTGCATTATCTCTTATAGTTTCCGAGATATGGACTATCGGTAATTTACACCTTAGGCTCTGCTTCTAACTTGGGCCCAAATTGTAAAATGGTCTTAACTATTGCCGATTTCGTTCCAATTCACATTCCAAGTAATATCCGGCATGCTAATTACATTGCCGGTTGCCAAATTGAATTATCTCTTATAGTTTCCGAGATATGGACTATCGATAATTTACATCTTAGGCTCTGCTTCTAACTTGGGCCCAAATTGTAAAATGGTCTTATCTATTGGCGATTTCGTTCCAATTCACATTCCAAGTAATATTCGGCATGCTAATTACATTGCCGGTTGCCAAATTGCATTATCTCTTATAGTTTTCGAGATATGGACTATCGATAATTTACACCTTAGGCTCTGCTTCTAACTTGGGCCCAAATTGTAAAATGGTCTTATCTATTGGCGATTTCGTCCCAATTCACATTCCAAGTGATATTCGGCATGCTAATTAAATTGCCGGTTGCGAAATTGCATTATCTCTTATAGTTTCCGAGATATGGACTATCAATAATTTACACCTTAGGCTCTGCTTCTAACTTGGGCCCAAATTTTAAAATGGCCTTATCTATTGGCGATTTCGTTCCAATTCACATTCCAAGTAATATTCGGCATGCTAATTACATTGCCGGTTGCCAAATTGCATTATCTCTTATAGTTTCCGAGATATGGACTATCGATAATTTACACTTTAGGCTCTGCTTCTAACTTGGGCCCAAATTGTAAAATGGTCTTATCTATTGGCGATTTCGTTCCAATTCACATTCCAAGTAATATTCGGCATGCTAATTACATTGCCGGTTGCCAAATTGCATTATCTCTTATAGTTTCCGAGATATGGACTATCGATTATTTACACTTTAGGCTCTGCTTCTAACTTGGGCCCAAATTGTAAAATGGTCTTATCTATTGGCGATTTCGTTCCAATTCACATTCCAAGTAATATTCGGCATGCTAATTACATTGCCGGTTGCCAAATTACATTATCTCTTATAGTTTCCGAGATATGGAGTATCGATAATTTACACCTTAGGCTCTGCTTCTAACTTGGGCCCAAATTGTAAAATGGTCTTATCTATTGGCGATTTCGTTCCAATTCACATTCCAAGTAATATTCGGCATGCTAATTACATTGGCGGTTGCCAAATTGCATTATCTCTTATAGTTTCCGAGATATGGACTATCGATAATTTACACCTTAGGCTCTGCTTCTAACTTGGGCCCAAATTGTAAAATGGTCTTATCTATTGGCGATTTCGTTCCAATTCACACTCCAAGTAATATTCGGCATGCTAATTACATTGCCGGTTGCGAAATTGCATTATCTCTTATAGTTTCCGAGATATGGACTATCAATAATTTACACCTTAGGCTCTGCTTCTAGCTTGGGCCCAAATTGTAAAATGGTCTTATCTATTGGCGATTTCGTTCCAATTCACATTCCAAGTAATATTCGGCATGCTAATTACATTGCCGGTTGCCAAATTGCATTATCTCTTATAGTTTCCGAGATATGGACTATCGATAATTTACACCTTAGGCTCTGCTTCTAACTTGGGCCCAAATTGTATAATGGTCTTATCTATTGGCGATTTCGTTCCAATTCACATTCCAAGTAATATTCGGCATGCTAATTACATTGCCGGTTGCCAAATTGCATTATCTCTTATAGTTTCCGAGATATGGACTATCGATAATTTACACCTTAGGCTCTGCTTCTAACTTGGGCCCAAATTGTAAAATGGTCTTATCTATTGGCGATTTCGTTCCAATTCACATTCCAAGTAATATTCGGCATGCTAATTACATTGCCGGTTGCCAAATTGCATTATCTCTTATAGTTTCCGAGATATGGACTATCGATAATTTACACCTTAGGCTCTGCTTCTAACTTGGGCCCAAATTGTAAAATGGTCTTCTCTATTGGCGATTTCGTTCCAATTCACATTCCAAGTAATATTCGGCATGCTAATTACATTGCCGGTTGCCAAATTGCATTACCTCTTATAGTTTCCGAGATATGGACTATCGATAATTTACACCTTAGGCTCTACTTCTAACTTGGGCCCAAATTGTAAAATGGTCTTATCTATTGGCGATTTCGTTCCAATTCACATTCCAAGTAATATTCGGCATGCTAATTACATTGCCGGTTGCCAAATTGCATTATCTCTTATAGTTTCCGAGATATGGACTATCGATAATTTACACCTTAGGCTCTGCTTCTAACTTGGGCCCAAATTGTAAAATGGTCTTATCTATTGGCGATTTCCTTCCAATTCACATTCCAAGTAATATTCGGCATGCTAATTACATTGCCGGTTGCCAAATTGCATTATCTCTTATAGTTTCCGAGATATGGACTATCGATAATTTACACCTTAGGCTCTGCTTCTAACTTGGGCCCAAATTGTAAAATGGTCTTATCTATTGGCGATTTCGTTCCAATTCACATTCCAAGTAATATTCGGCATGCTAATTACATTGCCGGTTGCCAAATTGCATTATCTCTTATAGTTTCCGAGATATGGACTATCGATAATTTACACCTTAGGCTCTGCTTCTAACTTGGGCCCAAATTGTAAAATGGTCTTATCTATTGGCGATTTCGTTCCAATTCACATTCCAAGTAATATTCGGCATGCTAATTACATTGCCGTTTGCCAAATTGAATTATCTCTTATAGTTTCCGAGATATGGACTATCGATAATTTACACCTTAGGCTCTGCTTCTAACTTGGGCCCAAATTGTAAAATGGTCTTACCTATTGGCGATTTCGTTCCAATTCACATTCCAAGTAATATTCGGCATGCTAATTACATTGCCCGTTGCCAAATTGCATTATCTCTTATAGTTTCCGAGATATGGACTATCGATAATTTACACCTTAGGCTCTGCTTCTAACTTGGGCCCAAATTGTAAAATGGTCTTATCTATTGGCGATTTCGTTCCAATTCACATTCCAAGTAATATTCGGCATGCTAATTACATTGCCGGTTGCCAAATTGCATTATCTCTTATAGTTTCCGAGATATGGACTATCGATAATTTACACCTTAGGCTCTGCTTCTAACTTGGGCCCAAATTGTAAAATCGTCTTATCTATGTGCGATTTCGTTCCAATTCACATTCCAAGTAATATTCGGCATGCTAATTACATTGCCGGTTGCCAGATTGCATTATCTCTTATAGTTTCCGAGATATGGACTATCGATAATTTACACCTTAGGCTCTGCTTCTAACTTGGGCCCAAATTGTAAAATGGTCTTATCTATTGGCGATTTCGTTCCAATTCACATTCCAAGTAATATCCGGCATGCTAATTACATTGCCGGTTGCCAAATTGAATTATCTCTTATAGTTTCCGAGATATGGACTATCGATAATTTACACCTTAGGCTCTGCTTCTAACTTGGGCCCAAATTGTAAAATGGTCTTATCTATTGGCGATTTCGTTCCAATTCACATTCCAAGTAATATCCGGAATGCTAATTACATTGCCGGTTGCCAAATTGAATTATCTCTTATAGTTTCCGAGATATGGACTATCGATAATTTACACCTTAGGCTCTGCTTCTAACTTGGTCCCAAATTGTAAAATGGTCTTACCTATTGGCGATTTCGTTCCAATTCACATTCCAAGTAATATTCGGCATGCTAATTACATTGCCGGTTGCCAAATTGCATTATCTCTTATAGTTTCCGAGATATGGAATATCGATAACTTACACCTTAGGCTCTGCTTCTAACTTGGGCCCAAATTGTAAAATGGTCTTATCTATTGGCGATTTCGTTCCAATTCACATTCCAAGTAATATTCGGCATGCTAATTACATTGCCGGTTGCCAAATTGCATTATCTCTTATAGTTTCCGAGATATGGACTATCGATAATTTACATCTTAGGCTCTGCTTCTAACTTGGGCCCAAATTGTAAAATCGTCTTATCTATTGGCGATTTCGTTCCAATTCACATTCCAAGTAATATTCGGCATGCTAATTACATTGCCGGTTGCCAGATTGCATTATCTCTTATAGTTTCCGAGATATGGACTATCGATAATTTACACCTTAGGCTCTGCTTCTAACTTGGGCCCAAATTGTAAAATGGTCTTATCTATTGGCGATTTCGTTCCAATTCACATTCCAAGTAATATCCGGCATGCTAATTACATTGCCGGTTGCCAAATTGAATTATCTCTTATAGTTTCCGAGATATGGACTATCGATAATTTACACCTAAGGCTCTGCTTCTAACTTGGGCCCAAATTGTAAAATGGTCTTATCTATTGGCGATTTCGTTCCAATTCACATTCCAAGTAATATTCGGCATGCTAATTACATTGCCGGTTGCCAAATTGCATTATCTCTTATAGTTTCCGAGATATGGACTATCGATAATCTACATCTTAGGCTCTGCTTCTAACTTGGGCCCAAATTGTAAAATGGTCTTATCTATTGGCGATTTCGTTCCAATTCACATTCCAAGTAATATTCGGCATGCTAATTACATTGCCTGTTGCCAAATTGCATTATCTCTTATAGTTTCCGAGATATGGACTATCGATAATTTACACCTTAGGCTCTGCTTCTAACTTGGGCCCAAATTGTAAAATGGTCTTATCTATTGGCGATTTCGTTCCAATTCACACTCCAAGTAATATTCGGCATGCTAATTACATTGCCGGTTGCGAAATTGCATTATCCTTATAGTTTCCGAGATATGGACTATCAATAATTTACACCTTAGGCTCTGCTTCTAACTTGGGCCCAAATTGTAAAATGGTCTTATCTATTGGCGATTTCGTTCCAATTCACATTCCAAGTAATATTCGGCATGCTAATTACATTGCCGGTTGCCAAATTGCATTATCTCTTATAGTTTCCGAGATATGGACTATCGATAATTTACACCTTAGGCTCTGCTTCTAACTTGGGCCCAAATTGTAAAATGGTCTTATCTATTGGCGATTTCGTTCCAATTCACATTCCAAGTAATATTCGGCATGCTAATTACATTGCCGGTTGCCAAATTGCATTATCTCTTATAGTTTCCGAGATATGGACTATCGATAATTTACACCTTAGGCTCTGCTTCTAACTTGGGCCCAAATTGTAAAATGGTCTTATCTATTGGCGATTCCGTTCCAATTCACATTCCAAGTAATATTCGGCATGCTAATTACATTGCCGGTTGCCAAATTGCATTATCTCTTATAGTTTCCGAGATATGGACTATCGATAATTTACACCTTAGGCTCTGCTTCTAACTTGGGCCCAAATTGTAAAATGGTCTTATCTATTGGCGATTTCGTTCCAATTCACATTCCAAGTAATATTCGGCATACTAATTACATTGCCGGTTGCCAAATTGCATTATCTCTTATAGTTTCCGAGATATGGACTATCGATAATTTACACCTTAGGCTCTGCTTCTAACTTGGGCTAAAATTGTAAAATGGTCTTATCTATTGGCGATTTCGTTCCAATTCACACTCCAAGTAATATTCGGCATGCTAATTACATTGCCGGTTGCGAAATTGCATTATCTCTTATAGTTTCCGAGATATGGACTATCAATAATTTACACCTTAGGCTCTGCTTCTAACTTGGGCCCAAATTGTAAAATGGTCTTATCTATTGGCGATTTCGTTCCAATTCACATTCCAAGTAATATTCGGCATGCTAATTACATTGCCGGTTGCCAAATTGCATTATCTCTTATAGTTTCCGAGATATGGACTATCGATAATTTACACCTTAGGCTCTGCTTCTAACTTGGGCCCAAATTGTAAAATGGCCTTATCTATTGGCGATTTCGTCCCAATTCACATTCCAAGTAATATTCGGCATGCTAATTACATTGCCGGTTGCGAAATTGCATTATCTCTTATAGTTTCAGAGATATGGGCTATCGATAATTTACACCTTAGGCTCTGCTTCTAACTTGGGCCCAAATTGTAAAATGGTCTTATCTATTGGCAATTTCATTCCAATTCACATTCCAAGTAATATTCGGCATGCTAATTACATTGCCGGTTGCCAAATTGCATTATCTCTTATAGTTTCCGAGATATGGACTATCGATAATTTACACCTTAGGCTCTGCTTCTAACTTGGGCCCAAATTGTAAAATGGTCTTATCTATTGGCGATTTCGTCCCAATTCACATTCCAAGTGATATTCGGCATGCTAATTACACTGCCGGTTGCGAAATTGCATTATCTCTTATAGTTTCCGAGATATGGACTATCGATAATTTACACCTTAGGCTCTGCTTCTAACTTGGGCGCAAATTGTAAAATGGTCTTATCTATTGGCGATTTCGTTCCAAATCACATTCCAAGTAATATTCGGCATGCTAATTACATTGCCGGTTGCCAAATTGCATTATCTCTTATAGTTTCCGAGATATGGACTATCGATAATTTACACCTTAGGCTCTGCTTCTAACTTGGGCCCAAATTGTAAAATGGTCTTATCTATTGGCGATTTCGTTCCAATTCACATTCCAAGTAATATTCGGCATGCTAATTACATTGCCGGTTGCCAAATTGCATTATCTCTTATAGTTTCCGAGATATGGACTATCGATAATTTACACCTTAGGCTCTGCTTCTAACTTGGGCCCAAATTGTAAAATGGTCTTATCTATTGGCGATTTCGTTCCAATTCACATTCCAAGTAATATTCGGCATGCTAATTACATTGCCGGTTGCCAAATTGCATTATCTCTTATAGTTTCCGAGATATGGACTATCGAAAATTTACACCTTAGGCTCTGCTTCTAACTTGGGCCCAAATTGTAAAATGGTCTTATCTATTGGCGATTTCGTTCCAATTCACACTCCAAGTAATATTCGGCATGCTAATTACATTGCCGGTTGCGAAATTGCATTATCTCTTATAGTTTCCGAGATATGGACTATCGATAATTTACACCTTAGGCTCTGCTTCTAACTTGGGCCCAAATTGTAAAATGGTCTTATCTATTGGCGATTTCGTTCCAATTCACATTCCAAGTAATATTCGGCATGCTAATTACATTGCCGGTTGCCAAATTGCATTATCTCTTATAGTTTCCGAGATATGGACTATCGATAATTTACACCTTAGGCTCTGCTTCTAACTTGGGCCCAAATTGTAAAATGGTCTTATCTATTGGCGATTTCGTTCCAATTCACATTCCAAGTAATACTCGGCATGCTAATTACATTGCCGGTTGCCAAATTGCATTATCTCTTATAGTTTCCGAGATATGGACTATCGATAATTTACACCTTAGGCTCTGCTTCTAACTTGGGCCCAAATTGTAAAATGGTCTTATCTATTGGCGATTTCGTCCCAATTCACATTCCAAGTGATATTCGGCATGCTAATTACATTGCCGGTTGCGAAATTGCATTATCTCTTATAGTTTCCGAGATATGGACTATCAATAATTTGCACCTTAGGCTCTGCTTCTAACTTGGGCCCAAATTGTAAAATGGTCTTATCTATTGGCGATTTCGTTCCAATTCACATTCTAAGTAATATTCGGCATGCTAATTACATTGCCGGTTGCCAAATTGCATTATCTCTTATAGTTTCCGAGATATGGACTATCGATAATTTACACCTTAGGCTCTGCTTCTAACTTGGGCCCAAATTGTAAAATGGTCTTATCTATTGGCGATTTCGTTCCAATTCGCATTCCAAGTAATATTCGGCATGCTAATTACATTGCCGGTTGCCAAATTGCATTATCTCTTATAGTTTCCGAGATATGGACTATCGATTATTTACACCTTAGGCTCTGCTTCTAATTTGGGCCCAAATTGTAAAATGGTCTTATCTATTGGCGATTTCGTTCCAATTCACATTCCAAGTAATATTCGGTATGCTAATTACATTGCCGGTTGCCAAATTGCATTATATCTTATAGTTTCCGAGATATGGATTATCAATAATTTACACCTTAGGCTCTGCTTCTAACTTGGGCCCAAATTGTAAAATGGTCTTATCTATTGACGATTACATTGCCGGTTGCCAAATTGCATTATCTCTTATAGTTTCCGAGATATGGACTATCGATAATTTACACCTTTGGCTCTGCTTCTAACTTGGGCCCAAATTGTAAAATGGTCTTATCTATTGGCGATTTCGTCCCAATTCACATTCCAAGTGATATTCGGCATGCTAATTACATTGCCGGTTGCGAAATTGCATTATCTCTTATAGTTTCCGAGATATGGACTATCAATAATTTGCACCTTAGGCTCTGCTTCTAACTTGGGCCCAAATTGTAAAATGGTCTTATCTATTGGCGATTTCGTTCCAATTCACATTCCAAGTAATATTCGGCATGCTAATTACATTGCCGGTTGCCAAATTGCATTATCTCTTATAGTTTCCGAGATATGGACTATCGATAATTTACACCTTAGGCTCTGCTTCTAACTTGGGCCCAAATTGTAAAATGGTCTTATCTATTGGCGATTTCGTTCCAATTCGCATTCCAAGTAATATTCGGCATGCTAATTACATTGCCGGTTGCCAAATTGCATTATCTCTTATAGTTTCCGAGATATGGACTATCGATAATTTACACCTTAGGCTCTGCTTCTAATTTGGGCCCAAATTGTAAAATGGTCTTATCTATTGGCGATTTCGTTCCAATTCACATTCCAAGTAATATTCGGTATGCTAATTACATTGCCGGTTGCCAAATTGCATTATCTCTTATAGTTTCCGAGATATGGATTATCAATAATTTACACCTTAGGCTCTGCTTCTAACTTGGGCCCAAATTGTAAAATGGTCTTATCTATTGACGATTTCGTTCCAATTCACATTCCAAGTAATATTCGGCATGCTAATTACATTGCCGGTTGCCAAATTGCATTATCTCTTATAGTTTCCGAGATATGGACTATCGATAATTTACACCTTAGGCTCTGCTTCTAACTTGGGCCCAAATTGTAAAATGGTCTTATCTATTGGCGATTTCGTTCCAATTCACATTCCAAGTAATATTCGGCATGCTAATTACATTGCCGGTTGCCAAATTGCATTAACTTTTATAGTTTCCGAGATATGGACTATCGATAATTTACACCTTAGGCTCTGCTTCTAACTTGGGCCCAAATTGTAAAATGGTCTTATCTATTGGCGATTTCGTCCCAATTCACATTCCAAGTGATATTCGGCATGCTAATTACATTGCCGGTTGCGAAATTGCATTATCTCTTATAGTTTCCGAGATATGGACTATCAATAATTTGCACCTTAGGCTCTGCTTCTAACTTGGGCCCAAATTGTAAAATGGTCTTATCTATTGGCGATTTCGTTCCAATTCACATTCCAAGTAATATTCGGCATGCTAATTACATTGCCGGTTGCCAAATTGCATTATCTCTTATAGTTTCCGAGATATGGACTATCGATAATTTACACCTTAGGCTCTGCTTCTAATTTGGGCCCAAATTGTAAAATGGTCTTATCTATTGGCGATTTCGTTCCAATTCACATTCCAAGTAATATTCGGTATGCTAATTACATTGCCGGTTGCCAAATTGCATTATCTCTTATAGTTTCCTAGATATGGATTATCAATAATTTACACCTTAGGCTCTGCTTCTAACTTGGGCCCAAATTGTAAAATGGTCTTATCTATTGACGATTTCGTTCCAATTCACATTCCAAGTAATATTCGGCATGCTAATTACATTGCCGGTTGCCAAATTGCATTATCTCTTATAGTTTCCGAGATATGGACTATCGATAATTTACACCTTAGGCTCTGCTTCTAACTTGGGCCCAAATTGTAAAATGGTCTTATCTATTGGCGATTTCGTTCCAATTCACATTCCAAGTAATATTCGGCATGCTAATTACATTGCCGGTTGCCAAATTGCATTATCTCTTATAGTTTCCGAGATATGGACTATCGATAATTTACACCTTAGGCTCTGCTTCTAACTTGGGCCCAAATTGTAAAATGGTCTTATCTATTGGCGATTTCGTTCCAATTCACATTCCAAGTAATATTCGGCATGCTAATTACATTGCCGGTTGCCAAATTGCATTATCTCTTATAGTTTCCGAGATATGGACTATCGATAATTTACACCTTAGGCTCTGCTTCTAACTTGGGCCCAAATTGTAAAATGGTCTTATCTATTGGCGATTTCGTTCCAATTCACATTCCAAGTAATATTCGGCATGCTAATTACATTGCCGGTTGCCAAATTGCATTATCTCTTATAGTTTCCGAGATATGGACTATCGAAAATTTACACCTTAGGCTCTGCTTCTAACTTGGGCCCAAATTGTAAAATGGTCTTATCTATTGGCGATTTCGTTCCAATTCACACTCCAAGTAATATTCGGCATGCTAATTACATTGCCGGTTGCGAAATTGCATTATCTCTTATAGTTTCCGAGATATGGACTATCGATAATTTACACCTTAGGCTCTGCTTCTAACTTGGGCCCAAATGGTAAAATGGTCTTATCTATTGGCGATTTCGTTCCAATTCACATTCCAAGTAATATTCGGCATGCTAATTACATTGCCGGTTGCCAAATTGCATTATCTCTTATAGTTTCCGAGATATGGACTATCGATAATTTACACATTAGGCTCTGCTTCTAACTTGGGCCCAAATTGTAAAATGGTCTTATCTATTGGCGATTTCGTTCCAATTCACATTCCAAGTAATACTCGGCATGCTAATTACATTGCGGTTGCCAAATTGCATTATCTCTTATAGTTTCCGAGATATGGACTATCGATAATTTACACCTTAGGCTCTGCTTCTAACTTGGGCCCAAATTGTAAAATGGTCTTATCTATTGGCGATTTCGTCCCAATTCACATTCCAAGTGATATTCGGCATGCTAATTACATTGCCTGTTGCGAAATTGCATTATCTCTTATAGTTTCCGAGATATGGACTATCAATAATTTGCACCTTAGGCTCTGCTTCTAACTTGGGCCCAAATTGTAAAATGGTCTTATCTATTGGCGATTTCGTTCCAATTCACATTCCAAGTAATATTCGGCATGCTAATTACATTGCCGGTTGCCAAATTGCATTATCTCTTATAGTTTCCGAGATATGGACTATCGATAATTTACACCTTAGGCTCTGCTTCTAATTTGGGCCCAAATTGTAAAATGGTCTTATCTATTGGCGATTTCGTTCCAATTCACATTCCAAGTAATATTCGGTATGCTAATTACATTGCCGGTTGCCAAATTGCATTATCTCTTATAGTTTCCGAGATATGGATTATCAATAATTTACACCTTAGGCTCTGCTTCTAACTTGGGCCCAAATTGTAAAATGGTCTTATCTATTGACGATTTCGTTCCAATTCACATTCCAAGTAATATTCGGCATGCTAATTACATTGCCGGTTGCCAAATTGCATTATCTCTTATAGTTTCCGAGATATGGACTATCGATAATTTACACCTTAGGCTCTGCTTCTAACTTGGGCCCAAATTGTAAAATGGTCTTATCTATTGGCGATTTCGTTCCAATTCACATTCCAAGTAATATTCGGCATGCTAATTACATTGCCGGTTGCCAAATTGCATTAACTCTTATAGTTTCCGAGATATGGACTATCGATAAATTACACCATAGGCTCTGCTTCTAACTTGGGCCCAAATTGTAAAATGGTCTTATCTATTGGCGATTTCGTTCCAATTCACATTCCAAGTAATACTCGGCATGCTAATTACATTGCCGGTTGCCAAATTGCATTATCTCTTATAGTTTCCGAGATATGGACTATCGATAATTTACACCATAGGCTCTGCTTCTAACTTGGGCCCAAATTGTAAAATGGTCTTATCTATTGGCGATTTCGTTCCAATTCACATTCCAAGTAATATTCGGCATGCTAATTACATTGCCGGTTGCCAAATTGCATTATCTCTTATAGTTTCCGAGATATGGACTATCGATAATTTACACCTTAGGCTCTGCTTCTAACTTGGGCCCAAATTGTAAAATGGTCTTATCTATTGGCGATTTCGTTCCAATTCACATTCCAAGTAATATTCGGCATGCTAATTACATTGCCGGTTACCAAATTGCATTAACTCTTATAGTTTCCAAGATATGGACTATCGATAAATTACACCATAGGCTCTGCTTCTAACTTGGGCCCAAATTGTAAAATGGTCTTATCTATTGGCGGTTTCGTTCCAATTCACATTCCAAGTAATATTCGGCATGCTAATTACATTGCCGGTTGCCAAATTGCATTATCTCTTATAGTTTCCGAGATATGGACTATCGATAATTTACACCATAGGCTCTGCTTCTAACTTGGGCCCAAATTGTAAAATGGTCTTATCTATTGGCGATTTCGTTCCAATTCACATTCCAAGTAATATTCGGCATGCTAATTACATTGCCGGTTGCCAAATTGCATTATCTCTTATAGTTTCCGAGATATGGACTATCGATAATTTACACCTTAGGCTCTGCTTCTAACTTGGGCCCAAATTGTAAAATGGTCTTATCTATTGGCGATTTCGTTCCAATTCACATTCCAAGTAATATTCGGCATGCTAATTACATTGCCGGTTGCCAAATTGCATTATCTCTTATAGTTTCCGAGATATGGACTATCGATACTTTACACCTTAGGCTCTGCTTCTAACTTGGGCCCAAATTGTAAAATGGTCTTATCTATTGGCGATTTCGTTCCAATTCACACTCCAAGTAATATTCGGCATGCTAATTACATTGCCGGTTGCGAAATTGCATTATCTCTTATAGTTTCCGAGATATGGACTATCGATAATTTACACCTTAGGCTCTGCTTCTAACTTGGGCCCAAATTGTAAAATGGTCTTATCTATTGGCGATTTCGTTCCAATTCACATTCCAAGTAATATTTGGCATGCTAATTACATTGCCGGTTGCCAAATTGCATTATCTCTTATAGTTTCCGAGATATGGACTATCGATAATTTACACCTTAGGCTCTGCTTCTAACTTGGGCCCAAATTGTAAAATGGTCTTATCTATTGGCGATTTCGTTCCAATTCACATTCCAAGTAATATTCGGCATGCTAATTACATTGCCGGTTGCCAAATTGCATTATCTCTTATAGTTTCCGAGATATGGACTATCGATAATTTACACCATAGGCTCTGCTTCTAACTTGGGCCCAAATTGTAAAATGGTCTTATCTATTGGCGATTTCGTTCCAATTCACATTCCAAGTAATATTCGGCATGCTAATTACATTGCCGGTTGCCAAATTGCATTATCTCTTATAGTTTCCGAGATATGGACTATCGATAATTTACACCTTAGGCTCTGCTTCTAACTTGGGCCCAAATTGTAAAATGGTCTTATCTATTGGCGATTTCGTTCCAATTCACATTCCAAGTAATATTGGGCATGCTAATTACATTGCCGGTTGCCAAATTGCATTATCTCTTATAGTTTCCGAGATATGGACTATCGATAATTTACACCTTAGGCTCTGCTTCTACCTTGGGCCCAAATTGTAAAATGGTCTTATCTATTGGCGATTTCGTCCCAATTCACATTCCAAGTGATATTCGGCATGCTAATTACATTGCCGGTTGCGAAATTGCATTATCTCTTATAGTTTCCGAGATATGGACTATCAATAATTTACACCTTAGGCTCTGCTTCTAACTTGGGCCCAAATTGTAAAATGGTCTTATCTATTGGCGATTTCGTTCCAATTCACATTCCAAGTAATATTCGGCATGCTAATTACATTGCCGGTTGCCAAATTGCATTATCTCTTATAGTTTCCGAGATATGGACTATCGATAATTTACACCTTAGGCTCTGCTTCTAACTTGGGCCCAAATTGTAAAATCTTCTTATCTATTGGCGATTTCGTTCCAATTCACATTCCAAGTAATATTCGCCATGCTAATTACATTGCCGGTTGCCAAATTGCATTATCTCTTATAGTTTCCGAGATATGGACTATCGATAATTTACACCTTAGGCTCTTCTTCTAACTTGGGCCCAAATTGTAAAATGGTCTTATCTATTGGCGATTTCGTTCCAATTCACATTCCAAGTAATATTCGGCATGCTAATTACATTGCCGGTTGCCAAATTGCATTATCTCTTATAGTTTCCGAGATATGGACTATCGATAATTTACACCTTAGGCTCTGCTTCTAACTTGGGCCCAAATTGTAAAATGGTCTTATCTATTGGCGATTTCGTTCCAATTCACACTCCAAGTAATATTCGGCATGCTAATTACATTGCCGGTTGCGAAATTGCATTATCTCTTATAGTTTCCGAGATATGGACTATCGATAATTTACACCTTAGGCTCTGCTTCTAACTTGGGCCCAAATTGTAAAATGGTCTTATCTATTGGCGATTTCGTTCCAATTCACATTCCAAGTAATATTCGGCATGCTAATTGCATTGCCGGTTGCCAAATTGCATTATCTCTTATAGTTTCCGAGATATGGACTATCGATAATTTACACCTTAGGCTCTGCTTCTAACTTGGGCCCAAATTGTAAAATGGTCTTATCTATTGGCGATTTCGTTCCAATTCACATTCCAAGTAATATTCGGCATGCTAATTACATTGCCGGTTGCCAAATTGCATTATCTCTTATAGTTTCCGAGATATGGACTATCGATAATTTACACCTTAGGCTCTGCTTCTAACTTGGGCCCAAATTGTAAAATGGTCTTATCTATTGGCGATTTCGTTCCAATTCACATTCCAAGTAATATTGGGCATGCTAATTACATTGCCGGTTGCCAAATTGCATTATCTCTTATAGTTTCCGAGATATGGATTATCAATAATTTACACCTTAGGCTCTGCTTCTAACTTGGGCCCAAATTGTAAAATGGTCTTATCTATTGACGATTTCGTTCCAATTCACATTCCAAGTAATATTCGGCATGCTAATTACATTGCCGTTTGCCAAATTGCATTATCTCTTATAGTTTCCGAGATATGGACTATCGATAATTTACACCTTAGGCTCTGCTTCTAACTTGGGCCCAAATTGTAAAATGGTCTTATCTATTGGCGATTTCGTTCCAATTCACATTCCTAGTAATATTCGGCATGCTAATTACATTGCCGGTTGCCAAATTGCATTAACTCTTATAGTTTCCGAGATATGGACTATCGATAAATTACACCATAGGCTCTGCTTCTAACTTGGGCCCAAATTGTAAAATGGTCTTATCTATTGGCGATTTCGTTCCAATTCACATTCCAAGTAATATTCGGCATGCTAATTACATTGCCGGTTGCCAAATTGCATTATCTCTTATAGTTTCCGAGATATGGACTATCGATAATTTACACCATAGGCTCTGCTTCTAACTTGGGCCCAAATTGTAAAATGGTCTTATCTATTGGCGATTTCGTTCCAATTCACATTCCAAGTAATATTCGGCATGCTAATTACATTGCCGGTTGCCAAATTGCATTATCTCTTATAGTTTCCGAGATATGGACTATCGATAATTTACACCTTAGGCTCTGCTTCTAACTTGGGCCCAAATTGTAAAATGGTCTTATCTATTGTCGATTTCGTTCCAATTCACATTCCAAGTAATATTCGGCATGCTAATTACATTGCCGGTTACCAAATTGCATTAACTCTTATAGTTTCCGAGATATGGACTATCGATAAATTACACCATAGGCTCTGCTTCTAACTTGGGCCCAAATTGTAAAATGGTCTTATCTATTGGCGATTTCGTTCCAATTCACATTCCAAGTAATATTCGGCATGCTAATTACATTGCCGGTTGCCAAATTGCATTATCTCTTATAGTTTCCGAGATATGGACTATCGATAATTTACACCATAATCTCTGCTTCTAACTTGGGCCCAAATTGTAAAATGGTCTTATCTATTGGCGATTTCGTTCCAATTCACATTCCAAGTAATATTCGGCATGCTAATTACATTGCCGGTTGCCCAATTGCATTATCTCTTATAGTTTCCGAGATATGGACTATCGATAATTTACACCTTAGGCTCTGCTTCTAACTTGGGCCCAAATTGTAAAATGGTCTTATCTATTGGCGATTTCGTTCCAATTCATATTCCAAGTAATATTCGGCATGCTAATTACATTGCCGGTTGCCAAATTGCATTATCTCTTATAGTTTCCGAGATATGGACTATCGATAATTTACACCTTAGGCTCTGCTTCTAACTTGGGCTCAAATTGTAAAATGGTCTTATCTATTGGCGATTTCGTTCCAATTCACACTCCAAGTAATATTCGGCATGCTAATTACATTGCCGGTTGCGAAATTGCATTATCTCTTATAGTTTCCGAGATATGGACTATCGATAATTTACACCTTAGGCTCTGCTTCTAACTTGGGCCCAAATTGTAAAATGGTCTTATCTATTGGCGATTTCGTTCCAATTCACATTCCAAGTAATATTTGGCATGCTAATTACATTGCCGGTTGCCAAATTGCATTATCTCTTATAGTTTCCGAGATATGGACTATCGATAATTTACACCTTAGGCTCTGCTTCTAACTTGGGCCCAAATTGTAAAATGGTCTTATCTATTGGCGATTTCGTTCCAATTCACATTCCAAGTAATATTCGGCATGCTAATTACATTGCCGGTTGCCAAATTGCATTATCTCTTATAGTTTCCGAGATATGGACTATCGATAATTTACACCATAGGCTCTGCTTCTAACTTGGGCCCAAATTGTAAAATGGTCTTATCTATTGGCGATTTCGTTCCAATTCACATTCCAAGTAATATTCGGCATGCTAATTACATTGCCGGTTGCCAAATTGCATTATCTCTTATAGTTTCCGAGATATGGACTATCGATAATTTACACCTTAGGCTCTGCTTCTAACTTGGGCCCAAATTGTAAAATGGTCTTATCTATTGGCGATTTCGTTCCAATTCACATTCCAAGTAATATTGGGCATGCTAATTACATTGCCGGTTGCCAAATTGCATTATCTCTTATAGTTTCCGAGATATGGACTATCGATAATTTACACCTTAGGCTCTGCTTCTAACTTGGGCCAAAATTGTAAAATGGTCTTATCTATTGGCGATTTCGTCCCAATTCACATTCCAAGTGATATTCGGCATGCTAATTACATTGCCGGTTGCGAAATTGCATTATCTCTTATAGTTTCCGAGATATGGACTATCAATAATTTACACCTTAGGCTCTGCTTCTAACTTGGGCCCAAATTGTAAAATGGTCTTATCTATTGGCGATTTCGTTCCAATTCACATTCCAAGTAATATTCGGCATGCTAATTACATTGCCGGTTGCCAAATTGCATTATCTCTTATAGTTTCCGAGATATGGACTATCGATAATTTACACCTTAGGCTCTGCTTCTAACTTGGGCCCAAATTGTAAAATCTTCTTATCTATTGGCGATTTCGTTCCAATTCACATTCCAAGTAATATTCGCCATGCTAATTACATTGCCGGTTGCCAAATTGCATTATCTCTTATAGTTTCCGAGATATGGACTATCGATAATTTACACCTTAGGCTCGGCTTCTAACTTGGGCCCAAATTGTAAAATGGTCTTATCTATTGGCGATTTCGTTCCAATTCACATTCCAAGTAATATTTGGCTTGCTAATTACATTGCCGGTTGCCAAATTGCATTATCTCTTATAGTTTCCGAGATATGGACTATTGATAATTTACACCTTAGGCTCTGCTTCTAACTTGGGCCCAAATTGTAAAATGGTCTTATCTATTGGCGATTTAGTTGCAATTCACATTCCAAGTAATATTCGGCATGCTAATTACATTGCCGGTTGCCAAATTGCATTATCTCTTATAGTTTCCGAGATATGGACTATCGATAATTTACACCTTAGGCTCTGCTTCTAACTTGGGCCCAAATTGTAAAATGGTCTTATCTATTGGCGATTTCGTTCCAATTCACATTCCAAGTAATATTCGGCATGCTAATTACATTGCCGGTTGCCAAATTGCATTATCTCTTATAGTTTCCGAGATATGGACTATCGATAATTTACACCTTAGGCTCTGCTTCTAACTTGGGCCCAAATTGTAAAATGGTCTTATCTATTGGCGATTTCGTTCCAATTCACACTCCAAGTAATATTCGGCATGCTAATTACATTGCCGGTTGCGAAATTGCATTATCTCTTATAGTTTCCGAGATATGGACTATCGATAATTTACACCTTAGGCTCTGCTTCTAACTTGGGCCCAAATTGTAAAATCTTCTTATCTATTGGCGATTTCGTTCCAATTCACATTCCAAGTAATATTCGCCATGCTAATTACATTGCCGGTTGCCAAATTGCATTATCTCTTATAGTTTCCGAGATATGGACTATCGATAATTTACACCTTAGGCTCTGCTTCTAACTTGGGCCCAAATTGTAAAATGGTCTTATCTATTGGCGATTTCGTTCCAATTCACATTCCAAGTAATATTTGGCTTGCTAATTACATTGCCGGTTGCCAAATTGCATTATCTCTTATAGTTTCCGAGATATGGACTATCGATAATTTACACCTTAGGCTCTGCTTCTAACTTGGGCCCAAATTGTAAAATGGTCTTATCTATTGGCGATTTAGTTGCAATTCACATTCCAAGTAATATTCGGCATGCTAATTACATTGCCGGTTGCCAAATTGCATTATCTCTTATAGTTTCCGAGATATGGACTATCGATAATTTACACCTTAGGCTCTGCTTCTAACTTGGGCCCAAATTGTAAAATGGTCTTATCTATTGGCGATTTCGTTCCAATTCACATTCCAAGTAATATTGGGCATGCTAATTACATTGCCGGTTGCCAAATTGCATTATCTCTTATAGTTACCGAGATATGGACTATCGATAATTTACACCTTAGGCTCTGCTTCTAACTTGGGCCCAAATTGTAAAATGGTCTTATCTATTGGCGATTTCGTCCCAATTCACATTCCAAGTGATATTCGGCATGCTAATTACATTGCCGGTTGCGAAATTGCATTATCTCTTATAGTTTCCGAGATATGGACTATCAATAAATTACACCATAGGCTCTGCTTCTAACTTGGGCCCAAATTGTAAAATGGTCTTATCTATTGGCGATTTCGTTCCAATTCACATTCCAAGTAATATTCGGCATGCTAATTACATTGCCGGTTGCCAAATTGCATTATCTCTTATAGTTTCCGAGATATGGACTATCGATAATTTACACCATAGGCTCTGCTTCTAACTTGGGCCCAAATTGTAAAATGGTCTTATCTATTGGCGATTTCGTTCCAATTCACATTCCAAGTAATATTTGGCATGCTAATTACATTGCCGGTTGCCAAATTGCATTATCTCTTATAGTTTCCGAGATATGGACTATCGATAATTTACACCTTAGGCTCTGCTTCTAACTTGGGCCCAAATTGTAAAATGGTCTTATCTATTGGCGATTTCGTTCCAATTCACATTCCAAGTAATATTCGGCATGCTAATTACATTGCCGGTTGCCAAATTGCATTATCTCTTATAGTTTCCGAGATATGGACTATCGATAATTTACACCTTAGGCTCTGCTTCTAACTTGGGCCCAAATTGTAAAATGGTCATATCTATTGGCGATTTCGTTCCAATTCACACTCCAAGTAATATTCGGCATGCTAATTACATTGCCGGTTGCGAAATTGCATTATCTCTTATAGTTTCCGAGATATGGACTATCGATAATTTACACCTTAGGCTCTGCTTCTAACTTGGGCCCAAATTGTAAAATGGTCTTATCTATTGGCGATTTCGTTCCAATTCACATTCCAAGTAATATTTGGCATGCTAATTACATTGCCGGTTGCGAAATTGCATTATCTCTTATAGTTTCCGAGATATGGACTATCGATAATTTACACCTTAGGCTCTGCTTCTAACTTGGGCCCAAATTGTAAAATGGTCTTATCTATTGGCGATTTCGTTCCAATTCACATTCCAAGTAATATTCGGCATGCTAATTACATTGCCGGTTGCCAAATTGCATTATCTCTTATAGTTTCCGAGATATGGACTATCGATAATTTACACCATAGGCTCTGCTTCTAACTTGGGCCCAAATTGTAAAATGGTCTTATCTATTGGCGATTTCGTTCCAATTCACATTCCAAGTAATATTCGGCATGCTAATTACATTGCCGGTTGCCAAATTGCATTATCTCTTATAGTTTCCGAGATATGGACTATCGATAATTTACACCTTTGGCTCTGCTTCTAACTTGGGCCCAAATTGTAAAATGGTCTTATCTATTGGCGATTTCGTTCCAATTCACATTCCAAGTAATATTGGGCATGCTAATTACATTGCCGGTTGCCAAATTGCATTATCTCTTATAGTTTCCGAGATATGGACTATCGATAATTTACACCTTAGGCTCTGCTTCTAACTTGGGCCCAAATTGTAAAATGGTCTTATCTATTGGCGATTTCGTCCCAATTCACATTCCAAGTGATATTCGGCATGCTAATTACATTGCCGGTTGCGAAATTGCATTATCTCTTATAGTTTCCGAGATATGGACTATCAATAATTTACACCTTAGGCTCTGCTTCTAACTTGGGCCCAAATTGTAAAATGGTCTTATCTATTGGCGATTTCGTTCCAATTCACATTCCAAGTAATATTCGGCATGCTAATTACATTGCCGGTTGCCAAATTGCATTATCTCTTATAGTTTCCGAGATATGGACTATCGATAATTTACACCTTAGGCTCTGCTTCTAACTTGGGCCCAAATTGTAAAATCTTCTTATCTATTGGCGATTTCGTTCCAATTCACATTCCAAGTAATATTCGCCATGCTAATTACATTGCCGGTTGCCAAATTGCATTATCTCTTATAGTTTCCGAGATATGGACTATCGATAATTTACACCTTAGGCTCTGCTTCTAACTTGGGCCCAAATTGTAAAATGGTCTTATCTATTGGCGATTTCGTTCCAATTCACATTCCAAGTAATATTTGGCTTGCTAATTACATTGCCGGTTGCCAAATTGCATTATCTCTTATAGTTTCCGAGATATGGACTATCGATAATTTACACCTTAGGCTCTGCTTCTAACTTGGGCCCAAATTGTAAAATGGTCTTATCTATTGGCGATTTAGTTGCAATTCACATTCCAAGTAATATTCGGCATGCTAATTACATTGCCGGTTGCCAAATTGCATTATCTCTTATAGTTTCCGAGATATGGACTATCGATAATTTACACCTTAGGCTCTGCTTCTAACTTGGGCCCAAATTGTAAAATGGTCTTATCTATTGGCGATTTCGTTCCAATTCACATTCCAAGTAATATTCGGCAGGCTAATTACATTGCCGGTTGCCAAATTGCATTATCTCTTATAGTTTCCGAGATATGGACTATCGATAATTTACACCTTTGGCTCTGCTTCTAACTTGGGCCCAAATTGTAAAATGGTCTTATCTATTGGCGATTTCGTTCCAATTCACATTCCAAGTAATATTGGGCATGCTAATTACATTGCCGGTTGCCAAATTGCATTATCTCTTATAGTTTCCGAGATATGGACTATCGATAATTTACACCTTAGGCTCTGCTTCTAACTTGGGCCCAAATTGTAAAATGGTCTTATCTATTGGCGATTTCGTCCCAATTCACATTCCAAGTGATATTCGGCATGCTAATTACATTGCCGGTTGCGAAATTGCATTATCTCTTATAGTTTCCGAGATATGGACTATCAATAATTTACACCTTAGGCTCTGCTTCTAACTTGGGCCCAAATTGTAAAATGGTCTTATCTATTGGCGATTTCGTTCCAATTCACATTCCAAGTAATATTCGGCATGCTAATTACATTGCCGGTTGCCAAATTGCATTATCTCTTATAGTTTCCGAGATATGGACTATCGATAATTTACACCTTAGGCTCTGCTTCTAACTTGGGCCCAAATTGTAAAATCTTCTTATCTATTGGCGATTTCGTTCCAATTCACATTCCAAGTAATATTCGCCATGCTAATTACATTGCCGGTTGCCAAATTGCATTATCTCTTATAGTTTCCGAGATATGGACTATCGATAATTTACACCTTAGGCTCTGCTTCTAACTTGGGCCCAAATTGTAAAATGGTCTTATCTATTGGCGATTTCGTTCCAATTCACATTCCAAGTAATATTTGGCTTGCTAATTACATTGCCGGTTGCCAAATTGCATTATCTCTTATAGTTTCCGAGATATGGACTATCGATAATTTACACCTTAGGCTCTGCTTCTAACTTGGGCCCAAATTGTAAAATGGTCTTATCTATTGGCGATTTAGTTGCAATTCACATTCCAAGTAATATTCGGCATGCTAATTACATTGCCGGTTGCCAAATTGCATTATCTCTTATAGTTTCCGAGATATGGACTATCGATAATTTACACCTTAGGCTCTGCTTCTAACTTGGGCCCAAATTGTAAAATGGTATTATCTATTGGCGATTTCGTTCCAATTCACATTCCAAGTAATATTCGGCAGGCTAATTACATTGCCGGTTGCCAAATTGCATTATCTCTTATAGTTTCCGAGATATGGACTATCGATAATTTACACCTTAGGCTCTGCTTCTAACTTGGGCCCAAATTGTAAAATGGTCTTATCTATTGGCGATTTCGTTCCAATTCACACTCCAAGTAATATTCGGCATGCTAATTACATTGCCGGTTGCGAAATTGCATTATCTCTTATAGTTTCCGAGATATGGACTATCGATAATTTACACCTTAGGCTCTGCTTCTAACTTGGGCCCAAATTGTAAAATGGTCTTATCTATTGGCGATTTCGTTCCAATTCACATTCCAAGTAATATTCGGCATGCTAATTGCATTGCCGGTTGCCAAATTGCATTATCTCTTATAGTTTCCGAGATATGGACTATCGATAATTTACACCTTAGGCTCTGCTTATAACTTGGGCCCAAATTGTAAAATGGTCTTATCTATTGGCGATTTCGTTCCAATTCACATTCCAAGTAATATTCGGCATGCTAATTACATTGCCGGTTGCCAAATTGCATTATCTCTTATAGTTTCCGAGATATGGACTATCGATAATTTACACCTTAGGCTCTGCTTCTAACTTGGGCCCAAATTGTAAAATGGTCTTATCTATTGGCGATTTCATTCCAATTCACATTCCAAGTAATATTGGGCATGCTAATTACATTGCCGGTTGCCAAATTGCATTATCTCTTATAGTTTCCGAGATATGGATTATCAATAATTTACACCTTAGGCTCTGCTTCTAACTTGGGCCCAAATTGTAAAATGGTCTTATCTATTGACGATTTCGTTCCAATTCACATTCCAAGTAATATTCGGCATGCTAATTACATTGCCGGTTGCCAAATTGCATTATCTCTTATAGTTTCCGAGATATGGACTATCGATAATTTACACCTTAGGCTCTGCTTCTAACTTGGGCCCAAATTGTAAAATGGTCTTATCTATTGGCGATTTCGTTCCAATTCACATTCCTAGTAATATTCGGCATGCTAATTACATTGCCGGTTGCCAAATTGCATTAACTCTTATAGTTTCCGAGATATGGACTATCGATAAATTACACCATAGGCTCTGCTTCTAACTTGGGCCCAAATTGTAAAATGGTCTTATCTATTGGCGATTTCGTTCCAATTCACATTCCAAGTAATATTCGGCATGCTAATTACATTGCCGGTTGCCAAATTGCATTATCTCTTATAGTTTCCGAGATATGGACTATCGATAATTTACACCATAGGCTCTGCTTCTAACTTGGGCCCAAATTGTAAAATGGTCTTATCTATTGGCGATTTTGTTCCAATTCACATTCCAAGTAATATTCGGCATGCTAATTACATTGCCGGTTGCCAAATTGCATTATCTCTTATAGTTTCCGAGATATGGACTATCGATAATTTACACCTTAGGCTCTGCTTCTAACTTGGGCCCAAATTGTAAAATGGTCTTATCTATTGGCGATTTCGTTCCAATTCACATTCCAAGTAATATTCGGCATGCTAATTACATTGCCGGTTACCAAATTGCATTAACTCTTATAGTTTCCGAGATATGGACTATCGATAAATTACACCATAGGCTCTGCTTCTAACTTGGGCCCAAATTGTAAAATGGTCTTATCTATTGGCGATTTCGTTCCAATTCACATTCCAAGTAATATTCGGCATGCTAATTACATTGCCGGTTGCCAAATTGCATTATCTCTTATAGTTTCCGAGATATGGACTATCGATAATTTACACCATAGGCTCTGCTTCTAACTTGGGCCCAAATTGTAAAATGGTCTTATCTATTGGCGATTTCGTTCCAATTCACATTCCAAGTAATATTCGGCATGCTAATTACATTGCCGGTTGCCAAATTGCATTATCTCTTATAGTTTCCGAGATATGGACTATCGATAATTTACACCTTAGGCTCTGCTTCTAACTTGGGCCCAAATTGTAAAATGGTCTTATCTATTGGCGATTTCGTTCCAATTCATATTCCAAGTAATATTCGGCATGCTAATTACATTGCCGGTTGCCAAATTGCATTATCTCTTATAGTTTCCGAGATATGGACTATCGATAATTTACACCTTAGGCTCTGCTTCTAACTTGGGCCCAAATTGTAAAATGGTCTTATCTATTGGCGATTTCGTTCCAATTCACATTCCAAGTAATATTCGGCATGCTAATTACATTGCCGGTTGCCAAATTGCATTATCTCTTATAGTTTCCGAGATATGGACTATCGATAATTTACACCTTAGGCTCTGCTTCTAACTTGGGCCCAAATTGTAAAATGGTCTTCTCTATTGGCGATTTCGTTCCAATTCACATTCCAAGTAATATTCGGCATGCTAATTACATTGCCGGTTGCCAAATTGCATTATCTCTTATAGTTTCCGAGATATGGACTATCAATAATTTACACCTTAGGCTCTGCTTCTAACTTGGGCCCAAATTGTAAAATGGTCTTATCTATTGGCTATTTCGTTCCAATTCACATTCCAAGTTATATTCGGCATGCTAATTACATTGCCGGTTGCCAAATTGAATTATCTCTTATAGTTTCCGAGATATGGACTATCGATTATTTACACCTTAGGCTCTGCTTCTAACTTGGGCCCAAATTGTAAAATGGTCTTACCTATTGGCGATTTCGTTCCAATTCACATTCCAAGTAATATTCGGCATGCTAATTACATTGCCGGTTGCCAAATTGCATTATCTCTTATAGTTTCCGAGATATGGTCTATCGATAATTTACCCCTTAGGCTCTGCTTCTAACTTGGGCCCAAATTGTAAAATGGTCTTATCTATTGGCGATTTCGTTCCAATTCACATTCCAAGTAATATTCGGCATGCTAATTACATTGCCGGTTGCCAAATTGCATTATCTCTTATAGTTTCCGAGATATGGACTATCGATAATTTACATCTTAGGCTCTGCTTCTAACTTGGGCCCAAATTGTAAAATCGTCTTATCTATTGGCGATTTCGTTCCAATTCACATTCCAAGTAATATTCGGCATGCTAATTACATTGCCGGTTGCCAAATTGCATTATCTCTTATAGTTTCCGAGATATGGACTATCGATAATTTACATCTTAGGCTCTGCTTCTAACTTGGGCCCAAATTGTAAAATGGTCTTATCTATTGGCGATTTCGTCCCAATTCACATTCCAAGTGATATTCGGCATGCTAATTACATTGCCGGTTGCGAAATTGCATTATCTCTTATAGTTTCCGAGATATGGACTATCGATAATTTACACCTTAGGCTCTGCTTCTAACTTGGGCCCAAATTGTAAAATGGCCTTATCTATTGGCGATTTCGTTCCAATTCACATTCCAAGTAATATTCGGCATGCTAATTACATTGCCGGTTGCCAAATTGCATTATCTCTTATAGTTTCCGAGATATGGACTATCGATAATTTACACCTTAGGCTCTGCTTCTAACTTGGGCCCAAATTGTAAAATCTTCTTATCTATTGGCGATTTCGTTCCAATTCACATTCCAAGTAATATTCGCCATGCTAATTACATTGCCGGTTGCCAAATTGCATTATCTCTTATAGTTTCCGAGATATGGACTATCGATAATTTACACCTTAGGCTCTGCTTCTAACTTGGGCCCAAATTGTAAAATGGTCTTATCTATTGGCGATTTCGTTCCAATTCACATTCCAAGTAATATTTGGCTTGCTAATTACATTGCCGGTTGCCAAATTGCATTATCTCTTATAGTTTCCGAGATATGGACTATCGATAATTTACACCTTAGGCTCTGCTTCTAACTTGGGCCCAAATTGTAAAATGGTCTTATCTATTGGCGATTTAGTTGCAATTCACATTCCAAGTAATATTCGGCATGCTAATTACATTGCCGGTTGCCAAATTGCATTATCTCTTATAGTTTCCGAGATATGGACTATCGATAATTTACACCTTAGGCTCTGCTTCTAACTTGGGCCCAAATTGTAAAATGGTCTTATCTATTGGCGATTTCGTTCCAATTCACATTCCAAGTAATATTCGGCATGCTAATTACATTGCCGGTTGCCAAATTGCATTATCTCTTATAGTTTCCGAGATATGGACTATCGATAATTTACACCTTAGGCTCTGCTTCTAACTTGGGCCCAAATTGTAAAATGGTCTTATCTATTGGCGATTTCGTTCCAATTCACATTCCAAGTAATATTCGGCATGCTAATTACATTGCCGGTTGCCAAATTGCATTATCTCTTATAGTTTCCGAGATATGGACTATCGATAATTTACACCTTAGGCTCTGCTTCTAACTTGGGCCCAAATTGTAAAATCTTCTTATCTATTGGCGATTTCGTTCCAATTCACATTCCAAGTAATATTCGCCATGCTAATTACATTGCCGGTTGCCAAATTGCATTATCTCTTATAGTTTCCGAGATATGGACTATCGATAATTTACACCTTAGGCTCTGCTTCTAACTTGGGCCCAAATTGTAAAATGGTCTTATCTATTGGCGATTTCGTTCCAATTCACATTCCAAGTAATATTTGGCTTGCTAATTACATTGCCGGTTGCCAAATTGCATTATCTCTTATAGTTTCCGAGATATGGACTATCGATAATTTACACCTTAGGCTCTGCTTCTAACTTGGGCCCAAATTGTAAAATGGTCTTATCTATTGGCGATTTAGTTGCAATTCACATTCCAAGTAATATTCGGCATGCTAATTACATTGCCGGTTGCCAAATTGCATTATCTCTTATAGTTTCCGAGATATGGACTATCGATAATTTACACCTTAGGCTCTGCTTCTAACTTGGGCCCAAATTGTAAAATGGTCTTATCTATTGGCGATTTCGGTCCAATTCACATTCCAAGTAATATTCGGCATGCTAATTACATTGCCGGTTGCCAAATTGCATTATCTCTTATAGTTTCCGAGATATGGACTATCGATAATTTACACCTTAGGCTCTGCTTCTAACTTGGGCCCAAATTGTAAAATGGTCTTATCTATTGGCGATTTCGTTCCAATTCACACTCCAAGTAATATTCGGCATGCTAATTACATTGCCGGTTGCGAAATTGCATTATCTCTTATAGTTTCCGAGATATGGACTATCGATAATTTACACCTTAGGCTCTGCTTCTAACTTGGGCCCAAATTGTAAAATGGTCTTATCTATTGGCGATTTCGTTCCAATTCACATTCCAAGTAATATTCGGCATGCTAATTACATTGCCGGTTGCCAAATTGCATTATCTCTTATAGTTTCCGAGATATGGACTATCGATAATTTACACCTTAGGCTCTGCTTCTAACTTGGGCCCAAATTGTAAAATGGTCTTATCTATTGGCGATTTCGTTCCAATTCACATTCCAAGTAATATTCGGCATGCTAATTACATTGCCGGTTGCCAAATTGCATTATCTCTTATAGTTTCCGAGATATGGACTATCGATAGTTTACACCTTAGGCTCTGCTTCTAACTTGGGCCCAAATTGTAAAATCTTCTTATCTATTGGCGATTTCGTTCCAATTCACATTCCAAGTAATATTCGCCATGCTAATTACATTGCCGGTTGCCAAATTGCATTATCTCTTATAGTTTCCGAGATATGGACTATCGATAATTTACACCTTAGGCTCTGCTTCTAACTTGGGCCCAAATTGTAAAATGGTCTTATCTATTGGCGATTTCGTTCCAATTCACATTCCAAGTAATATTGGGCATGCTAATTACATTGCCGGTTGCCAAATTGCATTATCTCTTATAGTTTCCGAGATATGGACTATCGATAATTTACACCTTAGGCTCTGCTTCTAACTTGGGCCCAAATTGTAAAATGGTCTTATCTATTGGCGATTTCGTCCCAATTCACATTCCAAGTGATATTCGGCATGCTAATTACATTGCCGGTTGCGAAATTGCATTATCTCTTATAGTTTCCGAGATATGGACTATCAATAATTTACACCTTAGACTCTGCTTCTAACTTGGGCCCAAATTGTAAAATGGTCTTATCTATTGGCGATTTCGTTCCAATTCACATTCCAAGTAATATTCGGCATGCTAATTACATTGCCGGTTGCCAAATTGCATTATCTCTTATAGTTTCCGAGATATGGACTATCGATAATTTACACCATAGGCTCTGCTTCTAACTTGGGCCCAAATTGTAAAATCTTCTTATCTATTGGCGATTTCGTTCCAATTCACATTCCAAGTAATATTCGCCATGCTAATTACATTGCCGGTTGCCAAATTGCATTATCTCTTATAGTTTCCGAGATATGGACTATCGATAATTTACACCTTAGGCTCTGCTTCTAACTTGGGCCCAAATTGTAAAATGGTCTTATCTATTGGCGATTTCGTTCCAATTCACATTCCAAGTAATATTTGGCTTGCTAATTACATTGCCGGTTGCCAAATTGCATTATCTCTTATAGTTTCCGAGATATGGACTATCGATAATTTACACCTTAGGCTCTGCTTCTAACTTGGGCCCAAATTGTAAAATGGTCTTATCTATTGGCGATTTAGTTGCAATTCACATTCCAAGTAATATTCGGCATGCTAATTACATTGCCGGTTGCCAAATTGCATTATCTCTTATAGTTTCCGAGATAGGGACTATCGATAATTTACACCTTAGGCTCTGCTTCTAACTTGGGCCCAAATTGTAAAATGGTCTTATCTATTGGCGATTTCGTTCCAATTCACATTCCAAGTAATATTCGGCATGCTAATTACATTGCCGGTTGCCAAATTGCATTATCTCTTATAGTTTCCGAGATATGGACTATCGATAATTTACACCTTAGGCTCTGCTTCTAACTTGGGCCCAAATTGTAAAATGGTCTTATCTATTGGCGATTTCGTTCCAATTCACACTCCAAGTAATATTCGGCATGCTAATTACATTGCCGGTTGCGAAATTGCATTATCTCTTATAGTTTCCGAGATATGGACTATCGATAATTTACACCTTAGGCTCTGCTTCTAACTTGGGCCCAAATTGTAAAATGGTCTTATCTATTGGCGATTTCGTCCCAATTCACATTCCAAGTGATATTCGGCATGCTAATTACATTGCCGGTTGCGAAATTGCATTATCTCTTATAGTTTCCGAGATATGGACTATCAATAATTTACACCTTAGGCTCTGCTTCTAACTTGGGCCCAAATTGTAAAATGGTCTTATCTATTGGCGATTTCGTTCCAATTCACATTCCAAGTAATATTCGGCATGCTAATTACATTGCCGGTTGCCAAATTGCATTATCTCTTATAGTTTCCGAGATATGGACTATCGATAATTTACACCTTAGGCTCTGCTTCTAACTTGGGCCCAAATTGTAAAATGGTCTTATCTATTGGCGATCTCGTTCCAATTCACATTCCAAGTAATATTCGGCATGCTAATTACATTGCCGGTTGCCAAATTGCATTATCTCTTATAGTTTCCGAGATATGGACTATCGATAATTTACACCTTAGGCTCTGCTTCTAACTTGGGCCCAAATTGTAAAATGGTCTTATCTATTGGCGATTTCGTTCCAATTCACATTCCAAGTAATATTCGGCATGCTAATTACATTGCCGGTTGCCAAATTGCATTATCTCTTATAGTTTCCGAGATATGGACTATCGATAATTTACACCTTAGGCTCTGCTTCTAACTTGGGCCCAAATTGTAAAATCTTCTTATCTATTGGCGATTTCGTTCCAATTCACATTCCAAGTAATATTCGCCATGCTAATTACATTGCCGGTTGCCAAATTGCATTATCTCTTATAGTTTCCGAGATATGGACTATCGATAATTTACACCTTAGGCTCTGCTTCTAACTTGGGCCCAAATTGTAAAATGGTCTTATCTATTGGCGATTTCGTTCCAATTCACATTCCAAGTAATATTGGGCATGCTAATTACATTGCCGGTTGCCAAATTGCATTATCTCTTATAGTTTCCGAGATATGGACTATCGATAATTTACACCTTAGGCTCTGCTTCTAACTTGGGCCCAAATTGTAAAATGGTCATATCTATTGGCGATTTCGTCCCAATTCACATTCCAAGTGATATTCGGCATGCTAATTACATTGCCGGTTGCCAAATTGCATTATCTCTTATAGTTTCCGAGATATGGACTATCGATAATTTACACCTTAGGCTCTGCTTCTAACTTGGGCCCAAATTGTAAAATCTTCTTATCTATTGGCGATTTCGTTCCAATTCACATTCCAAGTAATATTCGCCATGCTAATTACATTGCCGGTTGCCAAATTGCATTATCTCTTATAGTTTCCGAGATATGGACTATCGATAATTTACACCTTAGGCTCTGCTTCTAACTTGGGCCCAAATTGTAAAATGGTCTTATCTATTGGCGATTTCGTTCCAATTCACATTCCAAGTAATATTTGGCTTGCTAATTACATTGCCGGTTGCCAAATTGCATTATCTCTTATAGTTTCCGAGATATGGACTATCGATAATTTACACCTTAGGCTCTGCTTCTAACTTGGGCCCAAATTGTAAAATGGTCTTATCTATTGGCGATTTAGTTGCAATTCACATTCCAAGTAATATTCGGCATGCTAATTACATTGCCGGTTGCCAAATTGCATTATCTCTTATAGTTTCCGAGATATGGACTATCGATAATTTACACCTTAGGCTCTGCTTCTAACTTGGGCCCAAATTGTAAAATGGTCTTATCTATTGGCGATTTCGTTCCAATTCACATTCCAAGTAATATTCGGCATGCTAATTACATTGCCGGTTGCCAAATTGCATTATCTCTTATAGTTTCCGAGATATGGACTATCGATAATTTACACCTTAGGCTCTGCTTCTAACTTGGGCCCAAATTGTAAAATGGTCTTATCTATTGGCGATTTCGTTCCAATTCACACTCCAAGTAATACTCGGCATGCTAATTACATTGCCGGTTGCGAAATTGCATTATCTCTTATAGTTTCCGAGATATGGACTATCGATAATTTACACCTTAGGCTCTGCTTCTAACTTGGGCCCAAATTGTAAAATGGTCTTATCTATTGGCGATTTCGTTCCAATTCACATTCCAAGTAATATTCGGCATGCTAATTACATTGCCGGTTGCCAAATTGCATTATCTCTTATAGTTTCCGAGATATGGACTATCGATAATTTACACCTTAGGCTCTGCTTCTAACTTGGGCCCAAATTGTAAAATGGTCTTATCTATTGGCGATTTCGTTCCAATTCACATTCCAAGTAATATTCGGCATGCTAATTACATTGCCGGTTGCCAAATTGCATTATCTCTTATAGTTTCCGAGATATGGACTATCGATAGTTTACACCTTAGGCTCTGCTTCTAACTTGGGCCCAAATTGTAAAATCTTCTTATCTATTGGCGATTTCGTTCCAATTCACATTCCAAGTAATATTCGCCATGCTAATTACATTGCCGGTTGCCAAATTGCATTATCTCTTATAGTTTCCGAGATATGGACTATCGATAATTTACACCTTAGGCTCTGCTTCTAACTTGGGCCCAAATTGTAAAATGGTCTTATCTATTGGCGATTTCGTTCCAATTCACATTCCAAGTAATATTGGGCATGCTAATTACATTGCCGGTTGCCAAATTGCATTATCTCTTATAGTTTCCGAGATATGGACTATCGATAATTTACACCTTAGGCTCTGCTTCTAACTTGGGCCCAAATTGTAAAATGGTCTTATCTATTGGCGATTTCGTCCCAATTCACTTTCCAAGTGATATTCGGCATGCTAATTACATTGCCGGTTGCGAAATTGCATTATCTCTTATAGTTTCCGAGATATGGACTATCAATAATTTACACCTTAGGCTCTGCTTCTAACTTGGGCCCAAATTGTAAAATGGTCTTATCTATTGGCGATTTCGTTCCAATTCACATTCCAAGTAATATTCGGCATGCTAATTACATTGCCGGTTGCCAAATTGCATTATCTCTTATAGTTTCCGAGATATGGACTATCGATAATTTACACCATAGGCTCTGCTTCTAACTTGGGCCCAAATTGTAAAATCTTCTTATCTATTGGCGATTTCGTTCCAATTCACATTCCAAGTAATATTCGCCATGCTAATTACATTGCCGGTTGCCAAATTGCATTATCTCTTATAGTTTCCGAGATATGGACTATCGATAATTTACACCTTAGGCTCTGCTTCTAACTTGGGCCCAAATTGTAAAATGGTCTTATCTATTGGCGATTTCGTTCCAATTCACATTCCAAGTAATATTTGGCTTGCTAATTACATTGCCGGTTGCCAAATTGCATTATCTCTTATAGTTTCCGAGATATGGACTATCGATAATTTACACCTTAGGCTCTGCTTCTAACTTGGGCCCAAATTGTAAAATGGTCTTATCTATTGGCGATTTAGTTGCAATTCACATTCCAAGTAATATTCGGCATGCTAATTACATTGCCGGTTGCCAAATTGCATTATCTCTTATAGTTTCCGAGATAGGGACTATCGATAATTTACACCTTAGGCTCTGCTTCTAACTTGGGCCCAAATTGTAAAATGGTCTTATCTATTGGCGATTTTGTTCCAATTCACATTCCAAGTAATATTCGGCATGCTAATTACATTGCCGGTTGCCAAATTGCATTATCTCTTATAGTTTCCGAGATATGGACTATCGATAATTTACACCTTAGGCTCTGCTTCTAACTTGGGCCCAAATTGTAAAATGGTCTTATCTATTGGCGATTTCGTTCCAATTCACACTCCAAGTAATATTCGGCATGCTAATTACATTGCCGGTTGCGAAATTGCATTATCTCTTATAGTTTCCGAGATATGGACTATCGATAATTTACACCTTAGGCTCTGCTTCTAACTTGGGCCCAAATTGTAAAATGGTCTTATCTATTGGCGATTTCGTCCCAATTCACATTCCAAGTGATATTCGGCATGCTAATTACATTGCCGGTTGCGAAATTGCATTATCTCTTATAGTTTCCGAGATATGGACTATCAATAATTTACACCTTAGGCTCTGCTTCTAACTTGGGCCCAAATTGTAAAATGGTCTTATCTATTGGCGATTTCGTTCCAATTCACATTCCAAGTAATATTCGGCATGCTAATTACATTGCCGGTTGCCAAATTGCATTATCTCTTATAGTTTCCGAGATATGGACTATCGATAATTTACACCTTAGGCTCTGCTTCTAACTTGGGCCCAAATTGTAAAATGGTCTTATCTATTGGCGATTTCGTTCCAATTCACATTCCAAGTAATATTCGGCATGCTAATTACATTGCCGGTTGCCAAATTGCATTATCTCTTATAGTTTCCGAGATATGGACTATCGATAATTTACACCTTAGGCTCTGCTTCTAACTTGGGCCCAAATGGTAAAATGGTCTTATCTATTGGCGATTTCGTTCCAATTCACATTCCAAGTAATATTCGGCATGCTAATTACATTGCCGGTTGCCAAATTGCATTATCTCTTATAGTTTCCGAGATATGGACTATCGATAATTTACACCTTAGGCTCTGCTTCTAACTTGGGCCCAAATTGTAAAATGGTCTTATCTATTGGCGATTTCGTTCCAATTCACATTCCAAGTAATATTCGGCATGCTAATTACATTGCCGGTTGCCAAATTGCATTATCTCTTATAGTTTCCGAGATATGGACTATCGATAATTTACACCTTAGGCTCTGCTTCTAACTTGGGCCCAAATTGTAAAATGGTCTTATCTATTGGCGATTTCGTTCCAATTCACATTCCAAGTAATATTGGGCATGCTAATTACATTGCCGGTTGCCAAATTGCATTATCTCTTATAGTTTCCGAGATATGGACTATCGATAATTTACACCTTAGGCTCTGCTTCTAACTTGGGCCCAAATTGTAAAATGGTCATATCTATTGGCGATTTCGTCCCAATTCACATTCCAAGTGATATTCGGCATGCTAATTACATTGCCGGTTGCGAAATTGCATTATCTCTTATAGTTTCCGAGATATGGACTATCAATAATTTACACCTTAGGCTCTGCTTCTAACCTGGGCCCAAATTGTAAAATGGTCTTATCTATTGGCGATTTCGTTCCAATTCACAGTCCAAGTAATATTCGGCATGCTAATTACATTGCCGGTTGCCAAATTGCATTATCTCTTATAGTTTCCGAGATATGGACTATCGATAATTTACACCTTAGGCTCTGCTTCTAACTTGGGCCCAAATTGTAAAATCTTCTTATCTATTGGCGATTTCGTTCCAATTCACATTCCAAGTAATATTCGCCATGCTAATTACATTGCCGGTTGCCAAATTGCATTATCTCTTATAGTTTCCGAGATATGGACTATCGATAATTTACACCTTAGGCTCTGCTTCTAACTTGGGCCCAAATTGTAAAATGGTCTTATCTATTGGCGATTTCGTTCCAATTCACATTCCAAGAAATATTTGGCTTGCTAATTACATTGCCGGTTGCCAAATTGCATTATCTCTTATAGTTTCCGAGATATGGACTATCGATAATTTACACCTTAGGCTCTGCTTCTAACTTGGGCCCAAATTGTAAAATGGTCTTATCTATTGGCGATTTAGTTGCAATTCACATTCCAAGTAATATTCGGCATGCTAATTACATTGCCGGTTGCCAAATTGCATTATCTCTTATAGTTTCCGAGATATGGACTATCGATAATTTACACCTTAGGCTCTGCTTCTAACTTGGGCCCAAATTGTAAAATGGTCTTATCTATTGGCGATTTCGTTCCAATTCACATTCCAAGTAATATTCGGCATGCTAATTACATTGCCGGTTGCCAAATTGCATTATCTCTTATAGTTTCCGAGATATGGACTATCGATAATTTACACCTTAGGCTCTGCTTCTAACTTGGGCCCAAATTGTAAAATGGTCTTATCTATTGGCGATTTCGTTCCAATTCACACTCCAAGTAATATTCGGCATGCTAATTACATTGCCGGTTGCGAAATTGCATTATCTCTTATAGTTTCCGAGATATGGACTATCGATAATTTACACCTTAGGCTCTGCTTCTAACTTGGGCCCAAATTGTAAAATGGTCTTATCTATTGGCGATTTCGTTCCAATTCACATTCCAAGTAATATTCGGCATGCTAATTACATTGCCGGTTGCCAAATTGCATTATCTCTTATAGTTTCCGAGATATGGACTATCGATAATTTACACCTTAGGCTCTGCTTCTAACTTGGGCCCAAATTGTAAAATGGTCTTATCTATTGGCGATTTCGTTCCAATTCACAATCCAAGTAATATTCGGCATGCTAATTACATTGCCGGTTGCCAAATTGCATTATCTCTTATAGTTTCCGAGATATGGACTATCGATAATTTACACCTTAGGCTCTGCTTCTAACTTGGGCCCAAATTGTAAAATGGTCTTATCTATTGGCGATTTCGTCCCAATTCACATTCCAAGTGATATTCGGCATGCTAATTACATTGCCGGTTGCGAAATTGCATTATCTCTTATAGTTTCCGAGATATGGACTATCAATAATTTACACCTTTGGCTCTGCTTCTAACTTGGGCCCAAATTGTAAAATGGTCTTATCTATTGGCGATTTCGTTCCAATTCACATTCCAAGTAATATTCGGCATGCTAATTACATTGCCGGTTGCCAAATTGCATTATCTCTTATAGTTTCCGAGATATGGACTATCGATAATTTACACCTTAGGCTCTGCTTCTAACTTGGGCCCAAATTGTAAAATGGTCTTATCTATTGGCGATTTCGTTCCAATTCACATTCCAAGTAATATTCGGCATGCTAATTACATTGCCGGTTGCCAAATTGCATTATCTCTTATAGTTTCCGAGATATGGACTATCGATAATTTACACCTTAGGCTCTGCTTCTAACTTGGGCCCAAATTGTAAAATGGTCTTATCTATTGGCGATTTCGTTCCAATTCACATTCCAAGTAATATTCGGCATGCTAATTACATTGCCGGTTGCCAAATTGCATTATCTCTTATAGTTTCCGAGATATGGACTATCGATAATTTACACCTTAGGCTCTGCTTCTAACTTGGGCCCAAATTGTAAAATGGTCTTATCTATTGGCGATTTCGTTCCAATTCACATTCCAAGTTATATTCGGCATGCTAATTACATTGCCGGTTGCCAAATTGAATTATCTCTTATAGTTTCCGAGATATGGACTATCGATAATTTACACCTTAGGCTCTGCTTCTAACTTGGGCCCAAATTGTAAAATGGTCTTACCTATTGGCGATTTCGTTCCAATTCACATTCCAAGTAATATTCGGCATGCTAATTACATTGCCGGTTGCCAAATTGCATTATCTCTTATAGTTTCCGAGATATGGTCTATCGATAATTTACCCCTTAGGCTCTGCTTCTAACTTGGGCCCAAATTGTAAAATGGTCTTATCTATTGGCGATTTCGTTCCAATTCACATTCCAAGTAATATTCGGCATGCTAATTACATTGCCGGTTGCCAAATTGCATTATCTCTTATAGTTTCCGAGATATGGACTATCGATAATTTACATCTTAGGCTCTGCTTCTAACTTGGGCCCAAATTGTAAAATCGTCTTATCTATTGGCGATTTCGTTCCAATTCACATTCCAAGTAATATTCGGCATGCTAATTACATTGCCGGTTGCCAAATTGCATTATCTCTTATCGTTTCCGAGATATGGACTATCGATAATTTACATCTTAGGCTCTGCTTCTAACTTGGGCCCAAATTGTAAAATGGTCTTATCTATTGGCGATTTCGTCCCAATTCACATTCCAAGTGATATTCGGCATGCTAATTACATTGCCGGTTGCGAAATTGCATTATCTCTTATAGTTTCCGAGATATGGACTATCGATAATTTACACCTTAGGCTCTGCTTCTAACTTGGGCCCAAATTGCAAAGTGGTCTTATCTATTGGCGATTTCGTTCCAATTCACACTCCAAGTAATATTCGGCATGCTAATTACATTGCCGGTTGCGAAATTGCATTATCTCTTATAGTTTCCGAGATATGGACTATCAATAATTTGCACCTTAGGCTCTGCTTCTAACTTGGGCCCAAATTGTAAAATGGTCTTATCTATTGGCGATTTCGTTCCAATTCACATTCCAAGTAATATTCGGCATGCTAATTACATTGCCGGTTGCCAAATTGCATTATCTCTTATAGTTTCCGAGATATGGACTATCGATAATTTACACCTTAGGCTCTGCTTCTAACTTGGGCCCAAATTGTAAAATGGTCTTATCTATTGGCGATTTCGTTCCAGTTCACATTCCAAGTAATATTCGGCATGCTAATTACATTGCCTGTTGCCAAATTGCATTATCTCTTATAGTTTCCGAGATATGGACTATCGATAATTTACACCTTAGGCTCTGCTTCTAACTTGGGCCCAAATTGTAAAATGGTCTTATCTATTGGCGATTTCGTTCCAATTCACACTCCAAGTAATATTCGGCATGCTAATTACATTGCCGGTTGGGAAATTGCATTATCTCTTATAGTTTCCGAGATATGGACTATCAATAATTTGCACCTTAGGCTCTGCTTCTAACTTGGGCCCAAGTTGTAAAATGGTCTTATCTATTGGCGATTTCGTTCCAATTCACATTCCAAGTAATATTCGGCATGCTAATTACATTGCCGGTTGCCAAATTGCATTATCTCTTATAGTTTCCGAGATATGGACTATCGATAATTTACACCTTAGGCTCTGCTTCTAACTTGGGCCCAAATTGTAAAATGGTCTTATCTATTGGCGATTTCGTTCCAATTCACATTCCAAGTAATATTCGGCATGCTAATTACATAACCGGTTGCCAAATTGCATTATCTCTTATAGTTTCCGAGATATGGACTATCGATAATTTACACCTTAGGCTCTGCTTCTAATTTGGGCCCAAATTGTAAAATGGTCTTATCTATTGGCGATTTCGTTCCAATTCACATTCCAAGTAATATTCGGTATGCTAATTACATTGCCGGTTGCCAAATTGCATTATCTCTTATAGTTTCCGAGATATGGATTATCAATAATTTACACCTTAGGCTCTGCTTCTAACTTGGGCCCAAATTGTAAAATGGTCTTATCTATTGACGATTTCGTTCCAATTCACATTCCAAGTAATATTCGGCATGCTAATTACATTGCCGGTTGCCAAATTGCATTATCTCTTATAGTTTCCGAGATATGGACTATCGATAATTTACACCTTAGGCTCTGCTTCTAACTTGGGCCCAAATTGTAAAATGGCCTTATCTATTGGCGATTTCGTCCCAATTCACATTCCAAGTAATATTCGGCATGCTAATTACATTGCCGTTTGCGAAATTGCATTATCTCTTATAGTTTCAGAGATATGGACTATCGATAATTTACACCTTAGGCTCTGCTTCTAACTTGGGCCCAAATTGTAAAATGGTCTTATCTATTGGCAATTTCGTTCCAATTCACATTCCAAGTAATATTCGGCATGCTAATTACATTGCCGTTTGCCAAATTGCAATATCTCTTATAGTTTCCGAGATATGGACTATCGATAATTTACACCTTAGGCTCTGCTTCTAACTTGGGCCCAAATTGTAAAATGGTCTTATCTATTGGCGATTTCGTTCCAATTCACATTCCAAGTAATATTCGGCATGCTAATTACATTGCCGGTTGCCAAATTGCATTAACTCTTATAGTTTCCGAGATATGGACTATCGATAAATTACACCATAGGCTCTGCTTCTAACTTGGGCCCAAATTGTAAAATGGTCTTATCTATTGGCGATTTCGTTCCAATTCACATTCCAAGTAATATTCGGCATGCTAATTACATTGCCGGTTGCCAAATTGCATTATCTCTTATAGTTTCCGAGATATGGACTATCGATAATTTACACCATAGGCTCTGCTTCTAACTTGGGCCCAAATTGTAAAATGGTCTTATCTATTGGCGATTTCGTTCCAATTCACATTCCAAGTAATATTCGGCATGCTAATTACATTGCCGGTTGCCAAATTGCATTATCTCTTATAGTTTCCGAGATATGGACTATCGATAATTTACACCTTAGGCTCTGCTTCTAACTTGGGCCCAAATTGTAAAATGGTCTTATCTATTGGCGATTTCGTTCCAATTCACATTCCAAGTAATATTCGGCATGCTAATTACATTGCCGGTTGCCAAATTGCATTATCTCTTATAGTTTCCGAGATATGGACTATCGATAATTTACACCTTAGGCTCTGCTTCTAACTTGGGCCCAAATTGTAAAATGGTCTTATCTATTGGCGATTTCGTTCCAATTCACACTCCAAGTAATATTCGGCATGCTAATTACATTGCCGGTTGCGAAATTGCATTATCTCTTATAGTTTCCGAGATATGGACTATCGATAATTTACACCTTAGGCTCTGCTTCTAACTTGGGCCCAAATTGTAAAATGGTCTTATCTATTGGCGATTTCGTTCCAATTCACATTCCAAGTAATATTCGGCATGCTAATTACATTGCCGGTTACCAAATTGCATTATCTCTTATAGTTTCCGAGATATGGACTATCGATAATTTACACCTTAGGCTCTGCTTCTAACTTGGGCCCAAATTGTAAAATGGTCTTATCTATTGGCGATTTCGTTCCAATTCACATTCCAAGTAATATTGGGCATGCTAATTACATTGCCGGTTGCCAAATTGCATTATCTCTTATAGTTTCCGAGATATGGACTATCGATAATTTACACCTTAGGCTCTGCTTCTAACTTGGGCCCAAATTGTAAAATGGTCTTATCTATTGGCGATTTCGTCCCAATTCACATTCCAAGTGATATTCGGCATGCTAATTACATTGCCAGTTGCGAAATTGCCTTATCTCTTATAGTTTCCGAGATATGGACTATCAATAATTTACACCTTAGGCTCTGCTTCTAACTTGGGCCCAAATTGTAAAATGGTCTTATCTATTGGCGATTTCGTTCCAATTCACATTCCAAGTAATATTCGGCATGCTAATTACATTGCCGGTTGCCAAATTGCATTATCTCTTATAGTTTCCGAGATATGGACTATCGATAATTTACACCTTAGGCTCTGCTTCTAACTTGGGCCCAAATTGTAAAATCTTCTTATCTATTGGCGATTTCGTTCCAATTCACATTCCAAGTAATATTCGCCATGCTAATTACATTGCCGGTTGCCAAATTGCATTATCTCTTATAGTTTCCGAGATATGGACTATCGATAATTTACACCTTAGGCTCTGCTTCTAACTTGGGCCCAAATTGTAAAATGGTCTTATCTATTGGCGATTTCGTTCCAATTCACATTCCAAGTAATATTTGGCTTGCTAATTACATTGCCGGTTGCCAAATTGCATTATCTCTTATAGTTTCCGAGATATGGACTATCGATAATTTACACCTTAGGCTCTGCTTCTAACTTGGGCCCAAATTGTAAAATGGTCTTATCTATTGGCGATTTAGTTGCAATTCACATTCCAAGTAATATTCGGCATGCTAATTACATTGCCGGTTGCCAAATTGCATTATCTCTTATAGTTTCCGAGATATGGACTATCGATAATTTACACCTTAGGCTCTGCTTCTAACTTGGGCCCAAATTGTAAAATGGTCTTATCTATTGGCGATTTCGTTCCAATTCACATCCCAAGTAATATTCGGCATGCTAATTACATTGCCGGTTGCCAAATTGCATTATCTCTTACAGTTTCCGAGATATGGACTATCGATAATTTACACCTTAGGCTCTGCTTCTAACTTGGGCCCAAATTGTAAAATGGTCTTATCTATTGGCGATTTCGTTCCAATTCACATTCCAAGTAATATTCGGCATGCTAATTACATTGCCGGTTGCCAAATTGCATTATCTCTTATAGTTTCCGAGATATGGACTATCGATAATTTACACCTTAGGCTCTGCTTCTAACTTGGGCCCAAATTGTAAAATGGTCTTATCTATTGGCGATTTCGTTCCAATTCACACTCCAAGTAATATTCGGCATGCTAATTACATTGCCGGTTGCGAAATTGCATTATCTCTTATAGTTTCCGAGATATGGACTATCGATAATTTACACCTTAGGCTCTGCTTCTAACTTGGGCCCAAATTGTAAAATGGTCTTATCTATTGGCGATTTCGTTCCAATTCACATTCCAAGTAATATTCGGCATGCTAATTACATTGCCGGTTGCCAAATTGCATTATCTCTTATAGTTTCCGAGATATGGACTATCGATAATTTACACCTTAGGCTCTGCTTCTAACTTGGGCCCAAATTGTAAAATGGTCTTATCTATTGGCGATTTCGTTCCAATTCACATTCCAAGTAATATTCGGCATGCTAATTACATTGCCGGTTGCCAAATTGCATTATCTCTTATAGTTTCCGAGATATGGACTATCGATAATTTTCACCTTAGGCTCTGCTTCTAACTTGGGCCCAAATTGTAAAATGGTCTTCTCTATTGGCGATTTCGTTCCAATTCACATTCCAAGTAATATTCGGCATGCTAATTACATTGCCGGTTGCCAAATTGCATTATCTCTTATAGTTTCCGAGATATGGACTATCAATAATTTACATCTTAGGCTCTGCTTCTAACTTGGGCCCAAATTGTAAAATGGTCTTACCTATTGGCGATTTCGTTCCAATTCACATTCCAAGTAATATTCGGCATGCTAATTACATTGCCGGTTGCCAAATTGCATTATCTCTTATAGTTTCCGAGATATGGTCTATCGATAATTTACACCTTAGGCTCTGCTTCTAACTTGGGCCCAAATTGTAAAATGGTCTTATCTATTGGCGATTTCGTTCCAATTCACATTCCAAGTAATATTCGGCATGCTAATTACATTGCCGGTTGCCAAATTGCATTATCTCTTATAGTTTCCGAGATATGGACTATCGATAATTTACATCTTAGGCTCTGCTTCTAACTTGGGCCCAAATTGTAAAATCGTCTTATCTATTGGCGATTTCGTTCCAATTCACATTCCAAGTAATATTCGGCATGCTAATTACATTGCCGGTTGCCAAATTGCATTATCTCTTATAGTTTCCGAGATATGGACTATCGATAATTTACACCTTAGGCTCTGCTTCTAACTTGGGCCCAAATTGTAAAATGGTCTTACCTATTGGCGATTTCGTTCCAATTCACATTCCAAGTAATATTCGGCATGCTAATTACATTGCCGGTTGCCAAATTGCATTATCTCTTATAGTTTCCGAGATATGGACTATCAATAATTTACATCTTAGGCTCTGCTTCTAACTTGGGCCCAAATTGTAAAATGGTCTTATCTATTGGCGATTTCGTTCCAATTCACATTCCAAGTTATATTCGGCATGCTAATTACATTGCCGTTTGCCAAATTGAATTATCTCTTATAGTTTCCGAGATATGGACTATCGATAATTTACACCTTAGGCTCTGCTTCTAACTTGGGCCCAAATTGTAAAATGGTCTTACCTATTGGCGATTTCGTTCCAATTCACATTCCAAGTAATATTCGGCATGCTAATTACATTGCCGGTTGCCAAATTGCATTATCTCTTATAGTTTCCGAGATATGGTCTATCGATAATTTACACCTTAGGCTCTGCTTCTAACTTGGGCCCAAATTGTAAAATGGTCTTATCTATTGGCGATTTCGTTCCAATTCACATTCCAAGTAATATTCGGCATGCTAATTACATTGCCGGTTGCCAAATTGCATTATCTCTTATAGTTTCCGAGATATGGACTATCGATAATTTACATCTTAGGCTCTGCTTCTAACTTGGGCCCAAATTGTAAAATCGTCTTATCTATTGGCGATTTCGTTCCAATTCACATTCCAAGTAATATTCGGCATGCTAATTACATTGCCGGTTGCCAAATTGCATTATCTCTTATAGTTTCCGAGATATGGACTATCGATAATTTACACCTTAGGCTCTGCTTCTAACTTGGGCCCAAATTGTAAAATGGTCTTATCTATTGGCGATTTCGTTCCAATTCACATTCCATGTAATATCCGGCATGCTAATTACATTGCCGGTTGCCAAATTGAATTACCTCTTATAGTTTCCGAGATATGGACTATCGATAATTTACACCTTAGGCTCTGCTTCTAACTTGGGCCCAAATTGTAAAATGGTCTTATCTATTGGCGATTTCGTTCCAGTTCACATTCCAAGTAATATTCGGCATGCTAATTACATTGCCTGTTGCCAAATTGCCTTATCTCTTATAGTTTCCGAGATATGGACTATCGATTATTTACACCTTAGGCTCTGCTTCTAACTTGGGCCCAAATTGTAAAATGGTCTTATCTATTGGCGATTTCGTTCCAATTCACATTCCAAGTAATATTCGGCATGCTAATTACATTGCCGGTTGCCAAATTGCATTATCTCTTATAGTTTCCGAGATATGGACTATCGATAATTTACACCTTAGGCTCTGCTTCTAACTTGGGCCCAAATTGTAAAATGGTCTTATCTATTGGCGATTTCGTTCCAATTCACATTCCAAGTAATATTCGGCATGCTAATTACATTGCCGGTTGCCAAATTGCATTATCTCTTATAGTTTCCGAGATATGGACTATCGATAATTTACACCTTAGGCTCTGCTTCTAACTTGGGCCCAAATTGTAAAAGGGTCTTATCTATTGGCGATTTCGTTCCAATTCACATTCCAAGTAATATTCGGCATGCTAATTACATTGCCGATTGCCAAATTGCATTATCTCTTATAGTTTCCGAGATATGGACTATCGATAATTTACACCTTAGGCTCTGCTTCTAACTTGGGCCCAAATTGTAAAATGGTCTTATCTATTGGCGATTTCGTTCCAATTCACATTCCAAGTAATATTCGGCATGCTAATTACATTGCCGGTTGCCAAATTGCATTATCTCTTATAGTTTCCGAGATATGGACTATCGATAATTTACACCTTAGGCTCTGCTTCTAACTTGGGCCCAAATTGTAAAATCGTCTTATCTATGTGCGATTTCGTTCCAATTCACATTCCAAGTAATATTCGGCATGCTAATTACATTGCCGGTTGCCAAATTGCATTATCTCTTATAGTTTCCGAGATATGGACTATCGGTAATTTACACCTTAGGCTCTGCTTCTAACTTGGGCCCAAATTGTAAAATGGTCTTATCTATTGGCGATTTCGTTCCAATTCACATTCCAAGTAATATCCGGCATGCTAATTACATTGCCGGTTGCCAAATTGAATTATCTCTTATAGTTTCCGAGATATGGACTATCGATAATTTACACCTTAGGCTCTGCTTCTAACTTGGGCCCAAATTGTAAAATGGTCTTACCTATTGGCGATTTCGTTCCAATTCACATTCCAAGTAATATTCGGCATGCTAATTACATTGCCGGTTGCCAAATTGCATTATCTCTTATAGTTTCCGAGATATGGACTATCGATAATTTACACCTTAGGCTCTGCTTCTAACTTGGGCCCAAATTGTAAAATGGTCTTATCTATTGGCGATTTCGTTCCAATTCACATTCCAAGTAATATTCGGCATGCTAATTACATTTCCGGTTGCCAAATTGCATTATCTCTTATAGTTTCCGAGATATGGACTATCGATAATTTACATCTTAGGCTCTGCTTCTAACTTGGGCCCAAATTGTAAAATGGTCTTATCTATTGGCGATTTCGTTCCAATTCACACTCCAAGTAATATTCGGCATGCTAATTACATTGCCGGTTGCGAAATTGCATTATCTCTTATAGTTTCCGAGATATGGACTATCAATAATTTACACCTTAGGCTCTGCTTCTAACTTGGGCCCAAATTGTAAAATGGTCTTATCTATTGGCGATTTCGTTCCAATTCACATTCCAAGTAATATTCGGCATGCTAATTACATTGCCGGTTGCCAAATTGCATTATCTCTTATAGTTTCCGAGATATGGACTATCGATAATTTACACCTTAGGCTCTGCTTCTAACTTGGGCCCAAATTGTAAAATGGTCTTATCTATTGGCGATTTCGTTCCAATTCACATTCCAAGTAATATTCGGCATGCTAATTACATTGCCGGTTGCCAAATTGCATTATCTCTTATAGTTTCCGAGATATGGACTATCGATAATTTACACCTTAGGTTCTGCTTCTAACTTGGGCCCAAATTGTAAAATGGTCTTATCTATTGGCGATTTCGTTCCAATTCACATTCCAAGTAATATTCGGTATGCTAATTACATTGCCGGTTGCCAAATAGCATTATCTCTTATAGTTTCCGAGATCTGGACTATCGATAATTTACACCTTAGGCTCTGCTTCTAACTTGGGCTAAAATTGTAAAATGGTCTTATCTATTGGCGATTTCGTTCCAATTCACACTCCAAGTAATATTCGGCATACTAATTACATTGCCGGTTGCGAAATTGCATTATCTCTTATAGTTTCAGAGATATGGACTATCGATAATTTACACCTTAGGCTCTGCTTCTAACTTGGGCCCAAATTGTAAAATGGCCTTATCTATTGGCAATTTCATTCCAATTCACATTCCAAGTAATATTCGGCATGCTAATTACATTGCCGGTTGCCAAATTGCATTATCTCTTATAGTTTCCGAGATATGGACTATCGATAATTTACACCTTAGGCTCTGCTTCTAACTTGGGCCCAAATTGTAAAATGGTCTTATCTATTGGCGATTTCGTCCCAATTCACATTCCAAGTGATATTCGGCATGCTAATTACATTGCCGGTTGCGAAATTGCATTATCTCTTATAGTTTCCGAGATATGGACTATCGATAATTTACACCTTAGGCTCTGCTTCTAACTTGGGCCCAAATTGTAAAATGGTCTTATCTATTGGCGATTTCGTTCCAAATCACATTCCAAGTAATATTCGGCATGCCAATTACATTGCGGTTGCCAAATTGCATTATCTCTTATAGTTTCCGAGATATGGACTATCGATAATTTACACCTTAGGCTCTGCTTCTAACTTGGGCCCAAATTGTAAAATGGTCTTATCAATTGGCGATTTCGTTCCAATTCACATTCCAAGTAATATTCGGCATGCTAATTACATTGCCGGTTGCCAAATTGTATTATCTCTTATAGTTTCCGAGATATGGACTATCGATAATTTACACCTTAGGCTCTGCTTCTAACTTGGGCCCAAATTGTAAAATGGTCTTATCTATTGGCGATTTCGTTCCAATTCACACTCCAAGTAATATTCGGCATGCTAATTACATTGCCGGTTGGGAAATTGCATTATCTCTTATAGTTTCCGAGATATGGACTATCAATAATTTGCACCTTAGGCTCTGCTTCTAACTTGGGCCCAAGTTGTAAAATGGTCTTATCTATTGGCGATTTCGTTCCAATTCACACTCCAAGTAATATTCGGCATGCTAATTACATTGCCGGTTGGGAAATTGCATTATCTCTTATAGTTTCCGAGATATGGACTATCAATAATTTGCACCTTAGGCTCTGCTTCTAACTTGGGCCCAAGTTGTAAAATGGTCTTATCTATTGGCGATTTCGTTCCAATTCACATTCCAAGTAATATTCGGCATGCTAATTACATTGCCGGTTGCCAAATTGCATTATCTCTTATAGTTTCCGAGATATGGACTATCGATAATTTACACCTTAGGCTCTGCTTCTAACTTGGGCCCAAATTGTAAAATGGTCTTATCTATTGGCGATTTCGTTCCAATTCACATTCCAAGTAATATTCGGCATGCTAATTACATAACCGGTTGCCAAATTGCATTATCTCTTATAGTTTCCGAGATATGGACTATCGATAATTTACACCTTAGGCTCTGCTTCTAATTTGGGCCCAAATTGTAAAATGGTCTTATCTATTGGCGATTTCGTTCCAATTCACATTCCAAGTAATATTCGGTATGCTAATTACATTGCCGGTTGCCAAATTGCATTATCTCTTATAGTTTCCGAGATATGGATTATCAATAATTTACACCTTAGGCTCTGCTTCTAACTTGGGCCCAAATTGTAAAATGGTCTTATCTATTGACGATTTCGTTCCAATTCACATTCCAAGTAATATTCGGCATGCTAATTACATTGCCGGTTGCCAAATTGCATTATCTCTTATAGTTTCCGAGATATGGACTATCGATAATTTACACCTTAGGCTCTGCTTCTAACTTGGGCCCAAATTGTAAAATGGCCTTATCTATTGGCGATTTCGTCCCAATTCACATTCCAAGTAATATTCGGCATGCTAATTACATTGCCGTTTGCGAAATTGCATTATCTCTTATAGTTTCAGAGATATGGACTATCGATAATTTACACCTTAGGCTCTGCTTCTAACTTGGGCCCAAATTGTAAAATGGTCTTATCTATTGGCAATTTCGTTCCAATTCACATTCCAAGTAATATTCGGCATGCTAATTACATTGCCGTTTGCCAAATTGCAATATCTCTTATAGTTTCCGAGATATGGACTATCGATAATTTACACCTTAGGCTCTGCTTCTAACTTGGGCCCAAATTGTAAAATGGTCTTATCTATTGGCGATTTCGTTCCAATTCACATTCCAAGTAATATTCGGCATGCTAATTACATTGCCGGTTGCCAAATTGCATTAACTCTTATAGTTTCCGAGATATGGACTATCGATAAATTACACCATAGGCTCTGCTTCTAACTTGGGCCCAAATTGTAAAATGGTCTTATCTATTGGCGATTTCGTTCCAATTCACATTCCAAGTAATATTCGGCATGCTAATTACATTGCCGGTTGCCAAATTGCATTATCTCTTATAGTTTCCGAGATATGGACTATCGATAATTTACACCATAGGCTCTGCTTCTAACTTGGGCCCAAATTGTAAAATGGTCTTATCTATTGGCGATTTCGTTCCAATTCACATTCCAAGTAATATTCGGCATGCTAATTACATTGCCGGTTGCCAAATTGCATTATCTCTTATAGTTTCCGAGATATGGACTATCGATAATTTACACCTTAGGCTCTGCTTCTAACTTGGGCCCAAATTGTAAAATGGTCTTATCTATTGGCGATTTCGTTCCAATTCACATTCCAAGTAATATTCGGCATGCTAATTACATTGCCGGTTGCCAAATTGCATTATCTCTTATAGTTTCCGAGATATGGACTATCGATAATTTACACCTTAGGCTCTGCTTCTAACTTGGGCCCAAATTGTAAAATGGTCTTATCTATTGGCGATTTCGTTCCAATTCACACTCCAAGTAATATTCGGCATGCTAATTACATTGCCGGTTGCGAAATTGCATTATCTCTTATAGTTTCCGAGATATGGACTATCGATAATTTACACCTTAGGCTCTGCTTCTAACTTGGGCCCAAATTGTAAAATGGTCTTATCTATTGGCGATTTCGTTCCAATTCACATTCCAAGTAATATTCGGCATGCTAATTACATTGCCGGTTACCAAATTGCATTATCTCTTATAGTTTCCGAGATATGGACTATCGATAATTTACACCTTAGGCTCTGCTTCTAACTTGGGCCCAAATTGTAAAATGGTCTTATCTATTGGCGATTTCGTTCCAATTCACATTCCAAGTAATATTGGGCATGCTAATTACATTGCCGGTTGCCAAATTGCATTATCTCTTATAGTTTCCGAGATATGGACTATCGATAATTTACACCTTAGGCTCTGCTTCTAACTTGGGCCCAAATTGTAAAATGGTCTTATCTATTGGCGATTTCGTCCCAATTCACATTCCAAGTGATATTCGGCATGCTAATTACATTGCCGGTTGCCAAATTGCATTATCTCTTATAGTTTCCGAGATATGGACTATCGATAATTTACACCTTAGGCTCTGCTTCTAACTTGGGCCCAAATTGTAAAATGGTCTTATCTATTGGCGATTTCGTTCCAATTCACATTCCAAGTAATATTGGGCATGCTAATTACATTGCCGGTTGCCAAATTGCATTATCTCTTATAGTTTCCGAGATATGGACTATCGATAATTTACACCTTAGGCTCTGCTTCTAACTTGGGCCCAAATTGTAAAATGGTCTTATCTATTGGCGATTTCGTCCCAATTCACATTCCAAGTGATATTCGGCATGCTAATTACATTGCCAGTTGCGAAATTGCCTTATCTCTTATAGTTTCCGAGATATGGACTATCAATAATTTACACCTTAGGCTCTGCTTCTAACTTGGGCCCAAATTGTAAAATGGTCTTATCTATTGGCGATTTCGTTCCAATTCACATTCCAAGTAATATTCGGCATGCTAATTACATTGCCGGTTGCCAAATTGCATTATCTCTTATAGTTTCCGAGATATGGACTATCGATAATTTACACCTTAGGCTCTGCTTCTAACTTGGGCCCAAATTGTAAAATCTTCTTATCTATTGGCGATTTCGTTCCAATTCACATTCCAAGTAATATTCGCCATGCTAATTACATTGCCGGTTGCCAAATTGCATTATCTCTTATAGTTTCCGAGATATGGACTATCGATAATTTACACCTTAGGCTCTGCTTCTAACTTGGGCCCAAATTGTAAAATGGTCTTATCTATTGGCGATTTCGTTCCAATTCACATTCCAAGTAATATTTGGCTTGCTAATTACATTGCCGGTTGCCAAATTGCATTATCTCTTATAGTTTCCGAGATATGGACTATCGATAATTTACACCTTAGGCTCTGCTTCTAACTTGGGCCCAAATTGTAAAATGGTCTTATCTATTGGCGATTTAGTTGCAATTCACATTCCAAGTAATATTCGGCATGCTAATTACATTGCCGGTTGCCAAATTGCATTATCTCTTATAGTTTCCGAGATATGGACTATCGATAATTTACACCTTAGGCTCTGCTTCTAACTTGGGCCCAAATTGTAAAATGGTCTTATCTATTGGCGATTTCGTTCCAATTCACATCCCAAGTAATATTCGGCATGCTAATTACATTGCCGGTTGCCAAATTGCATTATCTCTTATAGTTTCCGAGATATGGACTATCGATAATTTACACCTTAGGCTCTGCTTCTAACTTGGGCCCAAATTGTAAAATGGTCTTATCTATTGGCGATTTCGTTCCAATTCACATTCCAAGTAATATTCGGCATGCTAATTACATTGCCGGTTGCCAAATTGCATTATCTCTTATAGTTTCCGAGATATGGACTATCGATAATTTACACCTTAGGCTCTGCTTCTAACTTGGGCCCAAATTGTAAAATGGTCTTATCTATTGGCGATTTCGTTCCAATTCACACTCCAAGTAATATTCGGCATGCTAATTACATTGCCGGTTGCGAAATTGCATTATCTCTTATAGTTTCCGAGATATGGACTATCGATAATTTACACCTTAGGCTCTGCTTCTAACTTGGGCCCAAATTGTAAAATGGTCTTATCTATTGGCGATTTCGTTCCAATTCACATTCCAAGTAATATTCGGCATGCTAATTACATTGCCGGTTGCCAAATTGCATTATCTCTTATAGTTTCCGAGATATGGACTATCGATAATTTACACCTTAGGCTCTGCTTCTAACTTGGGCCCAAATTGTAAAATGGTCTTATCTATTGGCGATTTCGTTCCAATTCACATTCCAAGTAATATTCGGCATGCTAATTACATTGCCGGTTGCCAAATTGCATTATCTCTTATAGTTTCCGAGATATGGACTATCGATAATTTTCACCTTAGGCTCTGCTTCTAACTTGGGCCCAAATTGTAAAATGGTCTTCTCTATTGGCGATTTCGTTCCAATTCACATTCCAAGTAATATTCGGCATGCTAATTACATTGCCGGTTGCCAAATTGCATTATCTCTTATAGTTTCCGAGATATGGACTATCAATAATTTACATCTTAGGCTCTGCTTCTAACTTGGGCCCAAATTGTAAAATGGTCTTACCTATTGGCGATTTCGTTCCAATTCACATTCCAAGTAATATTCGGCATGCTAATTACATTGCCGGTTGCCAAATTGCATTATCTCTTATAGTTTCCGAGATATGGTCTATCGATAATTTACACCTTAGGCTCTGCTTCTAACTTGGGCCCAAATTGTAAAATGGTCTTATCTATTGGCGATTTCGTTCCAATTCACATTCCAAGTAATATTCGGCATGCTAATTACATTGCCGGTTGCCAAATTGCATTATCTCTTATAGTTTCCGAGATATGGACTATCGATAATTTACATCTTAGGCTCTGCTTCTAACTTGGGCCCAAATTGTAAAATCGTCTTATCTATTGGCGATTTCGTTCCAATTCACATTCCAAGTAATATTCGGCATGCTAATTACATTGCCGGTTGCCAAATTGCATTATCTCTTATAGTTTCCGAGATATGGACTATCGATAATTTACACCTTAGGCTCTGCTTCTAACTTGGGCCCAAATTGTAAAATGGTCTTACCTATTGGCGATTTCGTTCCAATTCACATTCCAAGTAATATTCGGCATGCTAATTACATTGCCGGTTGCCAAATTGCATTATCTCTTATAGTTTCCGAGATATGGACTATCAATAATTTACATCTTAGGCTCTGCTTCTAACTTGGGCCCAAATTGTAAAATGGTCTTATCTATTGGCGATTTCGTTCCAATTCACATTCCAAGTTATATTCGGCATGCTAATTACATTGCCGTTTGCCAAATTGAATTATCTCTTATAGTTTCCGAGATATGGACTATCGATAATTTACACCTTAGGCTCTGCTTCTAACTTGGGCCCAAATTGTAAAATGGTCTTACCTATTGGCGATTTCGTTCCAATTCACATTCCAAGTAATATTCGGCATGCTAATTACATTGCCGGTTGCCAAATTGCATTATCTCTTATAGTTTCCGAGATATGGTCTATCGATAATTTACACCTTAGGCTCTGCTTCTAACTTGGGCCCAAATTGTAAAATGGTCTTATCTATTGGCGATTTCGTTCCAATTCACATTCCAAGTAATATTCGGCATGCTAATTACATTGCCGGTTGCCAAATTGCATTATCTCTTATAGTTTCCGAGATATGGACTATCGATAATTTACATCTTAGGCTCTGCTTCTAACTTGGGCCCAAATTGTAAAATCGTCTTATCTATTGGCGATTTCGTTCCAATTCACATTCCAAGTAATATTCGGCATGCTAATTACATTGCCGGTTGCCAAATTGCATTATCTCTTATAGTTTCCGAGATATGGACTATCGATAATTTACACCTTAGGCTCTGCTTCTAACTTGGGCCCAAATTGTAAAATGGTCTTATCTATTGGCGATTTCGTTCCAATTCACATTCCATGTAATATCCGGCATGCTAATTACATTGCCGGTTGCCAAATTGAATTACCTCTTATAGTTTCCGAGATATGGACTATCGATAATTTACACCTTAGGCTCTGCTTCTAACTTGGGCCCAAATTGTAAAATGGTCTTATCTATTGGCGATTTCGTTCCAGTTCACATTCCAAGTAATATTCGGCATGCTAATTACATTGCCTGTTGCCAAATTGCCTTATCTCTTATAGTTTCCGAGATATGGACTATCGATTATTTACACCTTAGGCTCTGCTTCTAACTTGGGCCCAAATTGTAAAATGGTCTTATCTATTGGCGATTTCGTTCCAATTCACATTCCAAGTAATATTCGGCATGCTAATTACATTGCCGGTTGCCAAATTGCATTATCTCTTATAGTTTCCGAGATATGGACTATCGATAATTACACCATAGGCTCTGCTTCTAACTTGGGCCCAAATTGTAAAATGGTCTTATCTATTGGCGATTTCGTTCCAATTCACATGTCAAGTAATATTCGGCATGCGTAATTACATTGCCGGTTGCCAAATTGCATTATCTCTTATAGTTTCCGAGATATGGACTATCGATAATTTACACCTTAGGCTCTGCTTCTAACTTGGGCCCAAATTGTAAAAGGGTCTTATCTATTGGCGATTTCGTTCCAATTCAACATTCCAAGTAATATTCGGCATGCTAATTACATTGCCGATTGCAAATTGCATTATCTCTTATAGTTTCCGAGATATGGACTATCGATAATTTACACCTTAGGCTCTGCTTCTAACTTGGGCCCAAATTGTAAAATGGTCTTATCTATTGGCGATTTCGTTCCAATTCACATTCCAAGTAATATTCGGCATGCTAATTACATTGCCGGTTGCCAAATTGCATTATCTCTTATAGTTTCCGAGATATGGACTATCGATAATTTACACCTTAGGCTCTGCTTCTAACTTGGGCCCAAATTGTAAAATCGTCTTATCTATGTGCGATTTCGTTCCAATTCACATTCCAAGTAATATTCGGCATGCTAATTACATTGCCGGTTGCCAATTGCATTATCTCTTATAGTTTCCGAGATATGGACTATCGGTAATTTACACCTTAGGCTCTGCTTCTAACTTGGGCCCAAATTGTAAAATGGTCTTATCTATTGGCGATTTCGTTCCAATTCACATTCCAAGTAATATCCGGCATGCTAATTACATTGCCGGTTGCCAAATTGAATTATCTCTTATAGTTTCCGAGATATGGACTATCGATAATTTACACCTTAGGCTCTGCTTCTAACTTGGGCCCAAATTGTAAAATGGTCTTACCTATTGGCGATTTCGTTCCAATTCACATTCCAAGTAATATTCGGCATGCTAATTACATTGCCGGTTGCCAAATTGCATTATCTCTTATAGTTTCCGAGATATGGACTATCGATAATTTACACCTTAGGCTCTGCTTCTAACTTGGGCCCAAATTGTAAAATGGTCTTATCTATTGGCGATTTCGTTCCAATTCACATTCCAAGTAATATTCGGCATGCTAATTACATTTCCGGTTGCCAAATTGCATTATCTCTTATAGTTTCCGAGATATGGACTATCGATAATTTACATCTTAGGCTCTGCTTCTAACTTGGGCCCAAATTGTAAAATGGTCTTATCTATTGGCGATTTCGTTCCAATTCACACTCCAAGTAATATTCGGCATGCTAATTACATTGCCGGTTGCGAAATTGCAATATCTCTTATAGTTTCCGAGATATGGACTATCAATAATTTACACCTTAGGCTCTGCTTCTAACTTGGCCCAAATTGTAAAATGGTCTTATCTATTGGCGATTTCGTTCCAATTCACATTCCAAGTAATATTCGGCATGCTAATTACATTGCCGGTTGCCAAATTGCATTATCTCTTATAGTTTCCGAGATATGGACTATCGATAATTTACACCTTAGGCTCTGCTTCTAACTTGGGCCCAAATTGTAAAATGGTCTTATCTATTGGCGATTTCGTTCCAATTCACATTCCAAGTAATATTCGGCATGCTAATTACATTGCCGGTTGCCAAATTGCATTATCTCTTATAGTTTCCGAGATATGGACTATCGATAATTTACACCTTAGGTTCTGCTTCTAACTTGGGCCCAAATTGTAAAATGGTCTTATCTATTGGCGATTTCGTTCCATTCACAT
>NW_027473022.1:0-105689 GCF_030347505.1 Rhynchophorus ferrugineus
CAGAGCCTAAGGTGTAAATTATCGATAGTCCATATCTCGGGGAACTATAAGAGATAATGCAATTTGGCAACCGGCAATGGTAATTAGCATGCCGAATATTACTTGGAATGTGAATTGGGAATGAAATCGCCAATAGATAAGACCATTTTACAATTTGGGCCCCAAGTTAGAAGCAGAGCCTAAGGTGTAAATTACGATAGTCCATATCTCGGAAACTATAAGAGATAATGCAATTTGGCAACGGCAATGTAATTAGCATGCCGAATATTACTTGGAATGTGAATTGGAATGAAATCGCCAATAGATAAGACCATTTTACAATTTGGGCCCAAGTTAGAAGCAGAGCCTAAGGTGTAAATTAATCCATAGTCCATATCTTCGGAAACTATAAGAGATAATGCAATTTGGCAACTGGCAATGTAATTAGCATGCCGAATATTACTTGGAATGTGAATTGGGACGAATTCGCCAATAGATAAGACCATTTTAACAATTTGGGCCCAAGTTAGAAGCAGAGCCTAAGGTGTAAATTATCGATAGTCCATATCTCGGAAACTATAAGAGATAATGCAATTTGGCAACCGGCAATGTAATTAGCATGCCGAATACTTACTTGGAATAGTGAATTGGAACGAAATCGCCAATAGATAAGACCATTTTACAGTTTGGGCCCAAGTTAGAAGCAGAGCCTAAGGTTAAAAATAATCGATAGTCCATATCTCGGAAACTATAAGAGATAATGCAATTTGGGAACCGGCAATGTAATTAGCATGCCGAATATTACTTGGAATGTGAATTGGAACGAAATCGCCAATAGAGAAGACCATTTTACAATTTGGGCCCAAGTTAGAAGCAGAGCCTAAGGTGTAAATTATCGATAGTCCATATCTCGGAAACTATAAGAGATAATGCAATTTGGCAACCGGCAATGTAATTAGCATGCCGAATATTACTTGGAATGTGAATTTGGAACGAAATCGCCAATAGATAAGACCATTTTACAATTTGGGCCTCAAGTTAGAAGCAGAGCCTAAGGTGTAAATTATTCGATAGTCCATATCTCGGAAACTATAAGAGATAATGCAATTTGGCAACCGGCATTGTAATTAGCATGCCGAATATTACTTGGAATGTGAATTGGAAGGTTCGTCCATCGATCGATGGACGAACCTGAAATCGCCAATAGATAAGACCATTTTACAATTTGGGCCCAAGTTAGAAGCAGAGCCTAAGGTGTAAATTATCCATAGTCCATATCTCGGAAACTATAAGAGATAATGCAATTTGGCAACCGGCAATGTAATTACCATGCCGAATATTACTTGGAATGTGAATTGGAACGAAATCGCCAATAGATAAGACCATTTTACAACTTGGGCCCAAGTTAGAAGCAGAGCCTAAAGGTGTAAATTATTGATAGTCCATATCTCGGAAACTATAAGAGATAATGCAATTTCGCAACCGGCAATGTAATTAGCATGCCGAATATTACTTGGAGTGTGAATTGGAAACGAAATCGCCAATAGATAAAGACCGTTTTACAATTTGGGCCCAAGTTAGAAGCAGAGCCTAAGGTGTAAATTATCTATAGTCCGTATCTCGGAAACTATAAGAGATAATGCAATTTGGCAACCGGCAATGTAATTAGCATGCCGAATATTACTTGGGAATGTGAATTGGAACGGAAATCGCCAATAGATAAGACCATTTTAACAATTTGTGGCCCAAGTTAGAAGCAGAGCCTAAGGTGTAAATTATCGATAGTCCATATCTCGTGAAACTATAAGAGATAATGCAATTTTGGCAACCGGCAATGTAATTAGCATGCCGAATATTACTTGGAATGTGAATTGGAAACGAAATCGCCAATAGATAAGACCATTTTACAATTTGGGCCCAAGTTAGAAGCAGAGCCTAAGTTGTAAATTATCGATAGTCCATATCTCGGAAACTATAAGAGATAATGCAATTTGGCAACCGGCAATGTAATTAGCATGCCGAATATTACTTGGAATGTGAATTGGAACGAAATCGCCAATAGATAAGACCATTTTACAATTTGGGCCCAAGTTAGAAGCAGAGCCTAAGGTGTAAAATTATCGATAGTCCATATCTCGGAAACTATAGAGAGATAATGCAATTTGGCAACCGGCAATGTAATTAGCATGCCGAATATTACTTGGAATGTGAATTGGAACGAAATCGCCAATAGATAAGACCATATTACAATTTGGGGCCCAAGTTAGAAGCAGAGCTTAAGGTGTAAATTATCGATAGTCCATATCTCGGAAACTATAAGAGATAATGCAATTTGGCAACCGGCAATGTAATTAGCATGCCGAATATTACTTGGAATGTGAATTGGAACGAAATCGCCAATAGATAAGACCATTTTACAATTTGGGCCCAAGTTAGAAGCAGAGCCTAAGGTGTAAATTATCGATAGTCCATATCTCGGAAACTATAAGAGATAATGCAATTTGGCAACCGGCAATGTAATTAGCATGCCGAATATTACTTGGAATGTGTATTTGGAACGAAATCGCCAATAGGTAAGACCATTTTAACAATTTGGGCCCAAGTTAGAAGGCAGAGCCTAAGGTGTAAATTATCGATAGTCCATATCTCGGAAACTATAAGAGATAATTCAATTTGGCCAACGGCAATGTAATTTAGCATGCCGAATATTACTTGGAATGTGAATTGGAACGAAATCGCCAATAGATAAGACCATTTTACAATTTGGGCCCAAGTTAGAAGCAGGAGCCTAAGGTGTAAATTATCGATAGTCCATATCTCGGAAACTATAAGAGATAATGCAATTTGGCAACCGGCAATGTAATTAGCATGCCGGAATATTACTTGGAATGTGAATTGGAACGAAATCGCCAATAGATAAGGCCATTTTAACAATTTGGGCCCAAGTTAGAAGCAGAGCCTAAGGTGTAAATTATCGATAGTCCATATCTCGGAAACTATAAGAGATAAATGCAATTTGGCAACCGGCAATGTAATTAGCATGCCGAATATTACTTGGAATGTGAAATTGGAACGAAATCGCCAATAGATAAGACCATTTTACAATTTGGGCCCAAGTTAGAAGCAGAGCCTAAGGTGTAAATTATCGATAGTCCATATCTCGGAAACTAAAAGAAATATGCAATTTGGCAACCGGCAATGTAATTAGCATGCCGAATATTACTTGGAATGTGAATTGGAACGAAATCGCCAATAGATAAGAACATTTTACAATTTGGGGCCCAAGTTAGAAGCAGAGCCTAAGGTGTAAATTATCGATAGTCCATATCTCGGAAACTATAAAGAGATAATGCAGTTTTCGCAACCGGCAATGTAATTAGCATGCCGAATATTACTTGGAATGTGAATTGGGACGAAATCGCTAATAGATAAGGACCATTTTACAATTTGGGCCCAAGTTAGAAGCAGAGCCTAAGGTGTAAATTATCGATAGTCCATATCTCGGAAACTATAAGAGATAATGCAATTTGGCAACCGGCAATGTAATTAGCATGCCGAATATTACTTGGAATGTGAATATGGAACGAAATCGCCAATAGATAAGGACCATTTTACAATTTGGGCCCAAGTTAGAAAGCAGAGCCTAAGGTGTAAATTATCGATAGTCCCATATCTCGGAAACTATAAGAGATAATGCAAATTTGGCAACTGGCAATGTAATTAGCATGCCGAATATTACTTGGAAATGTGAATTGGAACGAAATCGCCCAATAGATAAGACCATTTTACAATTTGGGCCCAAGTTAGCAGCAGAGCCTAAGCTGTAAATTATCCATAGTCCCATATCTCGGAAACTATAAGAGATAATGCAATTTGGCAACTGGCAATGATAATTAGCATGCCGAATATTACTTGGAATGTGAATTGGAACGAAATCGCCAATAGATAAGACCATTTTTACAATTTGGGCCCAAGTTAGAAGCAGAGCCTAAGGTGTAAATTATCGATAGTCCCATATCTCGGAAACTATAAGAGATATATGCAATTTGGCAACCGGCAATGTAATTAGCATGCCGAATATTACTTGGAATGTGAATTGGAATGAAATCGCCAATAGATAAGACCATTTTACAATTTGGGCCCAAGTTAGAAGCAGAGCCTAAGGTGTAAATTATCGATAGTCCATATCTCGGAAACTATAAGAGATAATGCAATTTGGCAACCGGCAATGTAATTAGCATGCCGAATATTACTTGGAATGTGAATTGGAATGAAATCGCCAATAGATAAGACCCATTTTTACAATTTGGGCCCCAAGTTAGAAAGCAGAGCCTAAGGGTGTAAATTATCGATAGTCCATATCTCGGAAACTATAAGAGATAATGCAATTTGGCAACCGGCAATGTAATTAGCATGCCGAATGTTACTTGGAATGTGAATTGGAATGAAATCGCCAATAGATAAGACCATTTTACAATTTTGGGCCCAAGTTAGAAGCAGAGCCTAAGGTGTAAATTATCCATAGTCCATATCTCGGAAAACTATAAGAGATAATGCAATTTGGCAACTGGCAATGTAATTAGCATGCCCGAATATTACTTGGAATGTGAATTGGGGACGAAATCGCCAATAGATAAGACCATTTTACAATTTGGGCCCAAGTTAGAAGCAGAGCCTAAGGTGTAAATTATCGATAGTCCATATCTCGGAAACTATAAGAGATAATGCAATTTGGCAACCGGCAATGTAATTAGCATGCCGAATACTACTTGGAATGTGAATTGGAACGAAATCGCCAATAGATAAGACCATTTTACAGTTTGGGCCCAAGTTAGAAGCAGAGCCTAAGGTTAAAAATAATTCGATAGTCCATATCTCGGAAACTATAAGAGATAATGCAATTTGGGAACCGGCAATGTAATTAGCATGCCGAATATTACTTGGAATGTGAATTGGAACGAAATCGCCAATAGAGAAGACCATTTTACAATTTGGGCCCAAGTTAGAAGGCAGAGCCTAAGGTGTAAATTATCGATAGTCCATATCTCGGAAACTATAAGAGATAATGCAATTTGGCAACCGGCAATGTAATTAGCATGCCGAATATTACTTGGAATGTGAATTGGAACGAAATCGCCAATAGATAAGACCATTTTACAATTTGGGACCCAAGTTAGAAGCAGAGCCTAAGGTGTAAATAATCGATAGTCCATATCTCCGGAAACTATAAGAGATAATGCAATTTGGCAACCGGCAATGTAATTAGCATGCCGAATATTACTTGGAATGTGAATTGGAACGAAATCGCCAATAGATAAGACCATTTTTACAATTTGGGCCCAAGTTAGAAGCAGAGCCTAAGGTGTAAATTATCCATAGTCCATATCTCGGAAACTATAAGAGATAATGCAAATTTGGCAACCGGCAATGTAATTACCATTGCCGAATAGTACTTGGAATGTGAATTGGAACGAAATCGCCAATAGATAAGACCATTTTACAACTTGGGCCCAAGTTAGAAGCAGAGCCTAAGGTGTAAATTATTGATAGTCCATATCTCGGAAACTATAAGAGATAATGCAATTTCGCAACCGGCAATGTAATTAGCATGGCCGAATATTACTTGGAGTGTGAATTGGAACGAAATCGCCAATAGATAAGACCATTTTACAATTTGGGCCCAAGTTAGAAGCAGAGCCTAAGGTGTAAATTATCGATAGTCCGTATCTCGGAAACTATAAGAGATAATGCAATTTGGCAACCGGCAATGTAATTAGCATGCCGAAATATTACTTGGAATGTGAATTGGAACGAAATCGCCAATAGATAAGACCATTTTACAATTTGGGCCCAAGTTAGAAGCAGAGCCTAAGGTGTAAATTATCGATAGTCCATATCTCGGAAACTATAAGAGATAATGCAATTTGGCAACCGGCAATGTAATTAGCATGCCGAATATTACTTGGAATGTGAATTGGAACGAAATCGCCAATAGATAAGACCATTTTACAATTTGGGGCCCAAGTTAGAAGCAGAGCCTAATGTGTAAATAATCGATAGTCCATATCTCGGAAACTATAAGAGATAATGCAATTTGGCAACCGGCAATGTAATTAGCATGCCGAATATTACTTGGGAATGTGAATTGGAACGAAAATCGCCAATAGATAAGACCATTTTACAATTTGGGCCCAAGTTAGAAAGCAGAGCCTAAGGTGTAAATTATCGATAGTCCATATCTCGGAAACTATAAGAGATAATGCAATTTTGGCAACCGGCAATGTAATTAGCATGCCGAATATTACTTGGAATGTGAATTGTGAACGAAATCGCCAATAGATAAGACCATATTACAATTTGGGCCCAAGTTAGAAGCAGAGCCTAAGGTGTAAATTATCGATAGTCCATATCTCGGAAACTATAAGAGATAATGCAATTTGGCAACCGGCAATGTAATTAGCATGCCGAATATTACTTGGAATGTGAATTGGAACGAAATCGCCAATAGATAAGACCATTTTACAATTTGGGCCCAAGTTAGAAGCAGAGCCTAAGGTGTAAATTATGGATAGTCCCATATCTCGGAAACTATAAGAGATAATGCAATTTGGCAACCGGCAATGTAATTAGCATGCCGAATATTACTTGGAATGTGTATTGGAACGAAATCGCCAATAGATAAGACCATTTTACAATTTGGGCCCAAGTTAGAAGCAGAGCCTAAGGTGTAAATTATCGATAGTCCATATCTCGGAAACTATAAGAGATAATGCAATTTGGCAACCGGCAATGTAATTAGCATGCCGAATATTACTTGGAATGTGAATTGGAACGAAATCGCCAATAGATAAGACCATTTTACAATTTGGGCCCAAGTTAGAAGCAGAGCCTAAGGTGTAAATTATCGATAGTCCATATCTCGGAAACTATAAGAGATAATGCAATTTTGGCCACCGGCAATGTAATTAGCATGCCGAATATTACTTGGAATGTGAATTGGAACGAAATCGCCAATAGATAAGACCATTTTACAATTTGGGCCCAAGTTAGAAGCAGAGCCTAAGGTGTAAATTATCGATAGTCCATATCTCGGAAAACTATAAGAGATAATCCAATTTGGCAACCGGCAATGTAATTAGCATGCCGAATATTACTTGGAATGTGAATTGGAACGAAATCGCCAATAGATAAGACCATTTTACCAATTTGGGCCCAAGTTAGAAGAAGAGCCTAAGGTGTAAATTATCGATAGTCCATATCTCGGAAACTATAAGAGATAATGCAATTTGGCAACCGGCAATGTAATTAGCATGCCGAATATTACTTGGAATGTGAATTGGAACGAAATCGCCAATAGATAAGACCATTTTACAATTTGGGGCCCAAGTTAGAAGCAGAGCCTAAGGTGTAAAATTTATCGATAGTCCATATCTCGGAAAACTATAAGAGATAATGCAATTTGGCCACCGGCAATGTAATTAGCATGCCGAATATTACTTGGAATGTGAATTGGAACGAAATCGCCAATAGATAAGACCATTTTACAATTTGGGCCCAAGTTAGAAGGCAGAGCCTAAGGTGTAAATTATCGATAGTCCATATCTCGGAAACTATAAGAGATAATGCCAATTTGGCAACCGGCAATGTAATTAGCATGCCGAATACCCACTTGGAATGTGAATTGGAACGAAATCGTTAATAGATGAGACCATTTTACAATTTGGGCCCAAGTTAGAAGCAGAGCCTAAGGTGTAAATTATCGATAGTCCATATCTCGGAAACTATAAGAGATAATTCAATTTGGCAACCGGCAATGTAATTAGCATGCCGAATATTACTTGGAATGTGAATTGGAACGAAATCGCCAATAGATAAGACCATTTTACAATTTGGGCCCAAGTTAGAAGCAGAGCCTAAGGTGTAAATTATCGATAGTCCATATCCCGGAAACTATAAGAGATAATGCAATTTGGCAACCGGCAATGTAATTAGCATGCCGAATATTACTTGGAATGTGAATTGGAACGAAATCGCCAATAGATAAGACGATTTTACAATTTGGGCCCAAGTTAGAAGCAGAGCCTAAGGTGTAAATTACCGATAGTCCATATCTCGGAAACTATAAGAGATAATGCAATTTGGCAACCGGCTATGTAATTAGCATGCCGAATATTACTTGGAATGTGAATTGGAACGAAATCGCCAATAGATAAGACCATTTTACAATTTGGGCCCAAGTTAGAAGCAGAGCCTAAGGTGTAAATTATCGATAGTCCATATCTCGGAAACTATAAGAGATAATGCAATTTGGCAACCGGCAATGTAATTGGCATGCCGAATATTACTTGGAATGTGAATTGGAAACGAAATCGCCAATAGATAAGACGATTTTACAATTTGGGCCCAAGTTAGAAGCAGAGCCTAAGGTGTAAATTATCGATAGTCCATATCTCGGAAACTATAAGAGATAATGCAATTTGGCAACCGGCAATGTAATTAGCATGCCGAATATTACTTGGAATGTGAATTGGAATGAAATCGCCAATAGATAAGACCATTTTACAATTTGGGCCCAAGTTAGAAGCAGAGCCCTAAGGTGTAAATTATCCATAGTCCATATCTCGAAAACTATAAGAGATAATGCAATTTGGCAACTGGCAATGTAATTAGCATGCCGAATATTACTTGGAATGTGAATTGGGACGAAATCGCCAATAGATAAGACCATTTTTACAATTTGGGCCCAAGTTAGAACCAGAGCCTAAGGTGTAAATTATCGATAGTCCATATCTCGGAAACTATAAGAGATAATGCAATTTGGCAACCGGCAATGTAATTAGCATGCCGAATATTACTTGGAATGTGAATTGGAATGAAATCGCCAATAGATAAGACCATTTTACAATTTGGGCCAAGTTAGAAGCAGAGCCTAAGGTGTAAATTATCCATAGTCCATATCTCGAAAACTATAAGAGATAATGCAATTTGGCAACTGGCAATGTAATTAGCATGCCGAATATTACTTGGAATGTGAATTGGGACGAAATCGCCAATAGATAAGACCATTTTACAATTTGGGCCCAAGTTAGAAGCAGAGCCTAAGGTTAAAAATAATCGATAGTCCATATCTCGGAAACTATAAGAGATAATGCAATTTGGGAACCGGCAATGTAATTAGCATGCCGAATGTTACTTGGAATGTGAATTGGAACGAAATCGCCAATAGATAAGACCATTATACAATTTGGGCCCCAGTTAGAAGCAGAGCCTAAGGTGTAAATTATCGATAGTCCATATCTCGGAAACTATAAGAGATAATGCAACTTGGCCACCGGCAATGTAATTAGCATGATGAATATTACTTGGAATGTGAATTGGAACGAAATCGCCAATAGGTAAGACCATTTTACAATTTGGGCCCAAGTTAGAAGCAGAGCCTAAGGTGTAAATTATCGATAGTCCATATCTCGGAAACTATAGGAGATAATTCAATTTGGCAACCGGCAATGTAATTAGCATGCCGAATATTACTTGGAATGTGAATTGGAACGAAATCGCCAATAGATAAGACCATTTTACAATTTGGGCTCAAGTTAGAAGCAGAGCCTAAGGTGTAAATTATCGATAGTCCATATCTCGGAAACTATAAGAGATAATGCAATTTGGCAACCGGCAATGTAATTAGCATGCCGAATATTACTTGGAATGTGAATTGGAACGAAATCGCCAATAGATAAGACGATTTTACAATTTGGGCCCAAGTTAGAAGCAGAGCCTAAGGTGTAAATTATCGATAGTCCATATCTCGGAAACTATAAGAGATAATGCAATTTGGCAACCGGCAATTTAATTAACATGCCGAATATTACTTGGAATGTGAATTAGAACGAAATCGCCAATAGATAAGACCATTTTACAATTTGGGCCCAAGTTAGAAGCAGACCCTAAGGTGTAAATTATCGATAGTCCATATCTCGGAAACTATAAGAGATAATGCAATTTGGCAACCGGCAATGTAATTAGCATGCCGAATATTACTTGGAATGTGAATTGGAACGAAATCGCCAATAGATAAGACCATTTTACAATTTGGGCCCAAGTTAGAAGCAGAGCCTAAGGTGTAAATTATCGATAGTCCATATCTCGGAAACTATAAGAGATAATGCAATTTGGCAACCGGCAATTTAATTAACATGCCGAATATTACTTGGAATGTGAATTGGAACGAAATCGCCAATAGGTAAGACCATTTTACAATTTGGGCCCAAGTTAGAAGCAGAGCCTAAGGTGTAAATTATCGATAGTCCATATCTCGGAAACTATAGGAGATAATTCAATTTGGCAACCGGCAATGTAATTAGCATGCCGAATATTACTTGGAATGTGAATTGGAACGAAATCGCCAATAGATAAGACCATTTTACAATTTGGGCCCAAGTTAGAAGCAGAGCCTAAGGTGTAAATTATCGATAGTCCATATCTCGGAAACTATAAGAGATAATGCAATTTGGCAACGGGCAATGTAATTAGCATGCCGAATATTACTTGGAATGTGAATTGGAACGAAATCGCCAATAGATAAGACGATTTTACAATTTGGGCCCAAGTTAGAAGCAGAGCCTAAGGTGTAAATTATCGATAGTCCATATCTCGGAAACTATAAGAGATAATGCAATTTGGCAACCGGCAATTTAATTAACATGCCGAATATTACTTGGAATGTGAATTGGAACGAAATCGCCAATAGATAAGACCATTTTACAATTTGGGCCCAAGTTAGAAGCAGAGCCTAAGGTGTAAATTATCGATAGTCCATATCTCTGAAACTATAAGAGATAATGCAATTTGGCAACCGGCAATGTAATCAGCATGCCGAGTATTACTTGGAATGTGAATTGGAACGAAATCGCCAATAGATAAGGCCATTTTACAATTTGGGCCCAAGTTAGAAGCAGAGCCTAAGGTGTAAATTATCGATAGTCCATATCTCGGAAACTATAAAAGATAATGTAATTTGGCAACCGGCAATGTAATTAGCATGCCGAATATTACTTGGAATGTGAATTGGAACGAAATCGCCAATAGATAAGACCATTTTACAATTTGGGCCCAAGTTAGAAGCAGAGCCTAAGGTGTAAATTATCGATAGTCCGTATCTCGGAAACTATAAGAGATAATGCAATTTGGCAACCGGCAATGTAATTAGCATGCCGAATATTACTTGGAATGTGAATTGGAACGAAATCGCCAATAGATAAGACCATTTTACAATTTGGGCCCAAGTTAGAAGCAGAGCCTAAGGTGTAAATTATCGATAGTCCATATCTCGGAAACTATAAGAGATAATGCAATTTGGCAACCGGCAATGTAATTAGCATGCCGAATATTACTTGGAATGTGAATTGGAATGAAATCGCCAATAGATAAGACCATTTTACAATTTGGGCCCAAGTTAGAAGCAGAGCCTAAGGTGTAAATTATCCATAGTCCATATCTCGAAAACTATAAGAGATAATGCAATTTGGCAACTGGCAATGTAATTAGCATGCCGAATATTACTTGGAATGTGAATTGGGACGAAATCGCCAATAGATAAGACCATTTTACAATTTGGGCCCAAGTTAGAAGCAGAGCCTAAGGTTAAAAATAATCGATAGTCCATATCTCGGAAACTATAAGAGATAATGCAATTTGGGAACCGGCAATGTAATTAGCATTCCGAATATTACTTGGAATGTGAATTGGAACGAAATCGCCAATAGATAAGACCATTTTACAATTTGGGCCCAAGTTAGAAGCAGAGCCTAAGGTGTAAGTTATCCATAGTCCATATCTCGAAAACTATAAGAGATAATGCAATTTGGCAACTGGCAATGTAATTAGCATGCCGAATATTACTTGGAATGTGAATTGGGACGAAATCGCCAATAGATAAGACCATTTTACAATTTGGGCCCAAGTTAGAAGCAGAGCCTAAGGTTAAAAATAATCGATAGTCCATATCTCGGAAACTATAAGAGATAATGCAATTTGGGAACCGGCAATGTAATTAGCATTCCGAATATTACTTGGAATGTGAATTGGAACGAAATCGCCAATAGATAAGACCATTTTACAATTTGGGCCCAAGTTAGAAGCAGAGCCTAAGGTGTAGATTATCGATAGCCCATATCTCGGAAACTATAGGAGATAATGCAACTTGGCCACCGGCAATGTAATTAGCATGCCGAATATTACTTGGAATGTGAATTGGAACGAAATCGCCAATAGGTAAGACCATTTTACAATTTGGGCCCAAGTTAGAAGCAGAGCCTAAGGTGTAAATTATCGATAGTCCATATCTCGGAAACTATAGGAGATAATTCAATTTGGCAACCGGCAATGTAATTAGCATGCCGAATATTACTTGGAATGTGAATTGGAACGAAATCGCCAATAGATAAGACCATTTTACAATTTGGGCCCAAGTTAGAAGCAGAGCCTAAGGTGTAAATTATCGATAGTCCATATCTCGGAAACTATAAGAGATAATGCAATTTGGCAACCGGCAATGTAATTAGCATGCTGAATATTACTTGGAATGTGAATTGGAACGAAATCGCCAATAGATAAGACGATTTTACAATTTGGGCCCAAGTTAGAAGCAGAGCCTAAGGTGTAAATTATCGATAGTCCATATCTCGGAAACTATAAGAGATAATGCAATTTGGCAACCGGCAATTTAATTAACATGCCGAATATTACTTGGAATGTGAATTGGAACGAAATCGCCAATAGATAAGACCATTTTACAATTTGGGCCCAAGTTAGAAGCAGAGCCTAAGGTGTAAATTATCGATAGTCCATATCTCGGAAACTATAAGAGATAATGCAATTTGGCAACCGGCAATGTAATTAGCATGCCGAATATTACTTGGAATGTGAATTGGAACGAAATAGCCAATAGATAAGACCATTTTACAATTTGGGCCCAAGTTAGAAGCAGAGCCTAAGGTGTAAATTATCGATAGTCCATATCTCTGAAACTATAAGAGATAATGCAATTTGGCAACCGGCAATGTAATCAGCATGCCGAGTATTACTTGGAATGTGAATTGGAACGAAATCGCCAATAGATAAGGCCATTTTACAATTTGGGCCCAAGTTAGAAGCAGAGCCTAAGGTGTAAATTATCGATAGTCCATATCTCGGAAACTATAAAAGATAATGCAATTTGGCAACCGGCAATGTAATTAGCATGCCGAATATTACTTGGAATGTGAATTGGAACGAAATCGCCAATAGATAAGACCATTTTACAATTTGGGCCCAAGTTAGAAGCAGAGCCTAAGGTGTAAATTATCGATAGTCCATATCTCGGAAACTATAAGAGATAATGCAATTTGGCAACCGGCAATGTAATTAGCATGCCGAATATTACTTGGAATGTGAATTGGAAGGAAATCGCCAATAGATAAGACCATTTTACAATTTGGGCCCAAGTTAGAAGCAGAGCCTAAGGTGTAAATTATCGATAGTCCATATCTCGGAAACTATAAGAGATAATGCACTTTGGCAACCGGCAATGTAATTAGCATGCCGAATATTACTTGGAATGTGAATTGGAACGAAATCGCCAATAGATAAGACGATTTTACAATTTGGGCCCAAGTTAGAAGCAGAGCCTAAGGTGTAAATTACCGATAGTCCATAATTCGGAAACTATAAGAGATAATGCAATTTGGCAACCGGCAATGTAATTAGCATGCCGAATATTACTTGGAATGTGAATTGGAACGAAATCGCCAATAGATAAGACCATTTTACAATTTGGGCCCAAGTTAGAAGCAGAGCCTAAGGTGTAAATAATCGATAGTCCATATCTCGGAAACTATAAGAGATAATGCAATTTGGCAACCGGCAATGTAATTAGCATGCCGAATATTACTTGGAATGTGAATTGGAATGAAATCGCCAATAGATAAGACCATTTTACAATTTGGGCCCAAGTTAGAAGCAGAGCCTAAGGTGTAAATTATCCATAGTCCATATCTCGGAAACTATAAGAGATAATGCAATTTGGCAACTGGCAATGTAATTAGCATGCCGAATATTACTTGGAATGTGAATTGGGACGAAATCGCCAATAGATAAGACCATTTTACAATTTGGGCCCAAGTTAGAAGCAGAGCCTAAGGTGTAAATTATCGATAGTCCATATCTCGGAAACTATAAGAGATAATGCAATTTGGCAACCGGCAATGTAATTATCATGCCGAATACTACTTGGAATGTGAATTGGAACGAAATCGCCAATAGATAAGACCATTTTACAGTTTGGGCCCAAGTTAGAAGCAGAGCCTAAGGTTAAAAATAATCGATAGTCCATATCTCGGAAACTATAAGAGATAATGCAATTTGGGAACCGGCAATGTAATTAGCATGCCGAATATTACTTGGAATGTGAATTGGAACGAAATCGCCAATAGAGAAGACCATTTTACAATTTGGGCCCAAGTTAGAAGCAGAGCCTAAGGTGTAAATTATCGATAGTCCATATCTCGGAAACTATAAGATATAATGCAATTTGGCAACCGGCAATGTAATTAGCATGCCGAATATTACTTGGAATGTGAATTGGAACGAAATCGCCAATAGATAAGACCATTTTACAATTTGGGCCCAAGTTAGAAGCAGAGCCTAAGGTGTAAATTATCGATAGTCCATATCTCGGAAACTATAAGAGATAATGCAATTTGGCAACCGGCAATGTAATTAGCATGCCGAATATTACTTGGAATGTGAATTGGAACGAAATCGCCAATAGATAAGACCATTTTACAATTTGGGCCCAAGTTAGAAGCAGAGCCTAAGGTGTAAATTATCGATAGTCCATATCTCGGAAACTATAAGAGATAATGCAACTTGGCCACCGGCAATGTAATTAGCATGCCGAATATTACTTGGAATGTGAATTGGAACGAAATCGCCAATAGGTAAGACCATTTTACAATTTGGGCCCAAGTTAGAAGCAGAGCCTAAGGTGTAAATTATCGATAGTCCATATCTCGGAAACTATAGGAGATAATTCAATTTGGCAACCGGCAATGTAATTAGCATGCCGAATATTACTTGGAATGTGAATTGGAACGAAATCGCCAATAGATAAGACCATTTTACAATTTGGGCTCAAGTTAGAAGCAGAGCCTAAGGTGTAAATTATCGATAGTCCATATCTCGGAAACTATAAGAGATTATGCAATTTGGCAACCGGCAATGTAATTAGCATGCCGAAAATTACTTGGAATGTGAATTGGAACGAAATCGCCAATAGATAAGACGATTTTACAATTTGGGCCCAAGTTAGAAGCAGAGCCTAAGGTGTAAATTATCGATAGTCCATATCTCGGAAACTATAAGAGATAATGCAATTTGGCAACCGGCAATTTAATTAACATGCCGAATATTACTTGGAATGTGAATTAGAACGAAATCGCCAATAGATAAGACCATTTTACAATTTGGGCCCAAGTTAGAAGCAGAGCCTAAGGTGTAAATTATCGATAGTCCATATCTCGGAAACTATAAGAGATAATGCAATTTGGCAACCGGCAATGTAATTAGCATGCCGAATATTACTTGGAATGTGAATTGGAACGAAATCGCCAATAGGTAAGACCATTTTACAATTTGGGCCCAAGTTAGAAGCAGAGCCTAAGGTGTAAATTATCGATAGTCCATATCTCGGAAACTATAAGAGATAATGCAATTTGGCAACCGGCAATGTAATTATCATGCCGAATACTACTTGGAATGTGAATTGGAACGAAATCGCCAATAGATAAGACCATTTTACAGTTTGGGCCCAAGTTAGAAGCAGAGCCTAAGGTTAAAAATAATCGATAGTCCATATCTCGGAAACTATAAGAGATAATGCAATTTGGGAACCGGCAATGTAATTAGCATGCCGAATATTACTTGGAATGTGAATTGGAACGAAATCGCCAATAGAGAAGACCATTTTACAATTTGGGCCCAAGTTAGAAGCAGAGCCTAAGGTGTAAATTATCGATAGTCCATATCTCGGAAACTATAAGAGATAATGCAATTTGGCAACCGGCAATGTAATTAGCATGCCGAATATTACTTGGAATGTGAATTGGAACGAAATCGCCAATAGATAAGACCATTTTACAATTTGGGCCCAAGTTAGAAGCAGAGCCTAAGGTGTAAATTATCGATAGTCCATATCTCGGAAACTATAAGAGATAATGCAATTTGGCAACCGGCAATGTAATTAGCATGCCGAATATTACTTGGAATGTGAATTGGAATGAAATCGCCAATAGATAAGACCATTTTACAATTTGGGCCCAAGTTAGAAGCAGAGCCTAAGGTGTAAATTATCCATAGTCCATATCTCGGAAACTATAAGAGATAATGCAATTTGGCAACTGGCAATGTAATTAGCATGCCGAATATTACTTGGAATGTGAATTGGGACGAAATCGCCAATAGATAAGACCATTTTACAATTTGGGCCCAAGTTAGAAGCAGAGCCTAAGGTGTAAATTATCGATAGTCCATATCTCGGAAACTATAAGAGATAATGCAATTTGGCAACCGGCAATGTAATTATCATGCCGAATACTACTTGGAATGTGAATTGGAACGAAATCGCCAATAGATAAGACCATTTTACAGTTTGGGCCCAAGTTAGAAGCAGAGCCTAAGGTTAAAAATAATCGATAGTCCATATCTCGGAAACTATAAGAGATAATGCAATTTGGGAACCGGCAATGTAATTAGCATGCCGAATATTACTTGGAATGTGAATTGGAACGAAATCGCCAATAGAGAAGACCATTTTACAATTTGGGCCCAAGTTAGAAGCAGAGCCTAAGGTGTAAATTATCGATAGTCCATATCTCGGAAACTATAAGAGATAATGCAATTTGGCAACCGGCAATGTAATTAGCATGCCGAATATTACTTGGAATGTGAATTGGAACGAAATCGCCAATAGATAAGACCATTTTACAATTTGGGCCCAAGTTAGAAGCAGAGCCTAAGGTGTAAATTATCGATAGTCCATATCTCGGAAACTATAAGAGATAATGCAATTTGGCAACCGGCAATGTAATTAGCATGCCGAATATTACTTGGAATGTGAATTGGAACGAAATCGCCAATAGATAAGACCATTTTACAATTTGGGCCCAAGTTAGAAGCAGAGCCTAAGGTGTAAATTATCGATAGTCCATATCTCGGAAACTATAAGAGATAATGCAACTTGGCCACCGGCAATGTAATTAGCATGCCGAATATTACTTGGAATGTGAATTGGAACGAAATCGCCAATAGGTAAGACCATTTTACAATTTGGGCCCAAGTTAGAAGCAGAGCCTAAGGTGTAAATTATCGATAGTCCATATCTCGGAAACTATAGGAGATAATTCAATTTGGCAACCGGCAATGTAATTAGCATGCCGAATATTACTTGGAATGTGAATTGGAACGAAATCGCCAATAGATAAGACCATTTTACAATTTGGGCTCAAGTTAGAAGCAGAGCCTAAGGTGTAAATTATCGATAGTCCATATCTCGGAAACTATAAGAGATTATGCAATTTGGCAACCGGCAATGTAATTAGCATGCCGAAAATTACTTGGAATGTGAATTGGAACGAAATCGCCAATAGATAAGACGATTTTACAATTTGGGCCCAAGTTAGAAGCAGAGCCTAAGGTGTAAATTATCGATAGTCCATATCTCGGAAACTATAAGAGATAATGCAATTTGGCAACCGGCAATTTAATTAACATGCCGAATATTACTTGGAATGTGAATTAGAACGAAATCGCCAATAGATAAGACCATTTTACAATTTGGGCCCAAGTTAGAAGCAGAGCCTAAGGTGTAAATTATCGATAGTCCATATCTCGGAAACTATAAGAGATAATGCAATTTGGCAACCGGCAATGTAATTAGCATGCCGAATATTACTTGGAATGTGAATTGGAACGAAATCGCCAATAGGTAAGACCATTTTACAATTTGGGCCCAAGTTAGAAGCAGAGCCTAAGGTGTAAATTATCGATAGTCCATATCTCGGAAACTATAAGAGATAATGCAATTTGGCAACCGGCAATGTAATTATCATGCCGAATACTACTTGGAATGTGAATTGGAACGAAATCGCCAATAGATAAGACCATTTTACAGTTTGGGCCCAAGTTAGAAGCAGAGCCTAAGGTTAAAAATAATCGATAGTCCATATCTCGGAAACTATAAGAGATAATGCAATTTGGGAACCGGCAATGTAATTAGCATGCCGAATATTACTTGGAATGTGAATTGGAACGAAATCGCCAATAGAGAAGACCATTTTACAATTTGGGCCCAAGTTAGAAGCAGAGCCTAAGGTGTAAATTATCGATAGTCCATATCTCGGAAACTATAAGAGATAATGCAATTTGGCAACCGGCAATGTAATTAGCATGCCGAATATTACTTGGAATGTGAATTGGAACGAAATCGCCAATAGATAAGACCATTTTACAATTTGGGCCCAAGTTAGAAGCAGAGCCTAAGGTGTAAATTATCGATAGTCCATATCTCGGAAACTATAAGAGATAATGCAATTTGGCAACCGGCAATGTAATTAGCATGCCGAATATTACTTGGAATGTGAATTGGAACGAAATCGCCAATAGATAAGACCATTTTACAATTTGGGCCCAAGTTAGAAGCAGAGCCTAAGGTGTAAATTATCGACAGTCCATATCTCGGAAACTATAAGAGATAATGCAACTTGGCCACCGGCAATGTAATTAGCATGCCGAATATTACTTGGAATGTGAATTGGAACGAAATCGCCAATAGGTAAGACCATTTTACAATTTGGGCCCAAGTTAGAAGCAGAGCCTAAGGTGTAAATTATCGATAGTCCATATCTCGGAAACTATAGGAGATAATTCAATTTGGCAACCGGCAATGTAATTAGCATGCCGAATATTACTTGGAATGTGAATTGGAACGAAATCGCCAATAGATAAGACCATTTTACAATTTGGGCTCAAGTTAGAAGCAGAGCCTAAGGTGTAAATTATCGATAGTCCATATCTCGGAAACTATAAGAGATTATGCAATTTGGCAACCGGCAATGTAATTAGCATGCCGAATATTACTTGGAATGTGAATTGGAACGAAATCGCCAATAGATAAGACGATTTTACAATTTGGGCCCAAGTTAGAAGCAGAGCCTAAGGTGTAAATTATCGATAGTCCATATCTCGGAAACTATAAGGGATAATGCAATTTGGCAACCGGCAATTTAATTAACATGCCGAATATTACTTGGAATGTGAATTAGAACGAAATCGCCAATAGATAAGACCATTTTACAATTTGGGCCCAAGTTAGAAGCAGAGCCTAAGGTGTAAATTATCGATAGTCCATATCTCGGAAACTATAAGAGATAATGCAATTTGGCAACCGGCAATGTAATTAGCATGCCGAATATTACTTGAAATGTGAATTGGAACGAAATCGCCAATAGGTAAGACCATTTTACAATTTGGGCCCAAGTTAGAAGCAGAGCCTAAGGTGTAAATTATCGATAGTCCATATCTCGGAAACTATGGGAGATAATTCAATTTGGCAACCGGCAATGTAATTAGCATGCCGAATATTACTTGGAATGTGAATTGGAACGAAATCGCCAATAGATAAGACCATTTTACAATTTGGGCCCAAGTTAGAAGCAGAGCCTAAGGTGTAAATTATCGATAGTCCATATCTCGGAAACTATAAGAGATAATGCAATTTGGCAACCGGCAATTTAATTAACATGCCGAATATTACTTGGAATGTGAATTGGAACGAAATCGCCAATAGGTAAGACCATTTTACAATTTGGGCCCAAGTTAGAAGCAGAGCCTAAGGTGTAAATTATCGATAGTCCATATCTCGGAAACTATAGGAGATAATTCAATTTGGCAACCGGCAATGTAATTAGCATGCCGAATATTACTTGGAATGTGAATTGGAACGAAATCGCCAATAGATAAGACCATTTTACAATTTGGGCCCAAGTTAGAAGCAGAGCCTAAGGTGTAAATTATCGATAGTCCATATCTCGGAAACTATAAGAGATAATGCAATTTGGCAACCGGCAATGTAATTAGCATGCCGAATATTACTTGGAATGTGAATTGGAACGAAATCGCCAATAGATAAGACGATTTTACAATTTGGGCCCAAGTTAGAAGCAGAGCCTAAGGTGTAAATTATCGATAGTCCATATCTCGGAAACTATAAGAGATAATGCAATTTGGCAACCGGCAATTTAATTAACATGCCGAATATTACTTGGAATGTGAATTGGAACGAAATCGCCAATAGATAAGACCATTTTACAATTTGGGCCCAAGTTAGAAGCAGAGCCTAAGGTGTAAATTATCGATAGTCCATATCTCTGAAACTATAAGAGATAATGCAATTTGGCAACCGGCAATGTAATCAGCATGCCGAGTATTACTTGGAATGTGAATTGGAACGAAATCGCCAATAGATAAGGCCATTTTACAATTTGGGCCCAAGTTAGAAGCAGAGCCTAAGGTGTAAATTATCGATAGTCCATATCTCGGAAACTATAAAAGATAATGTAATTTGGCAACCGGCAATGTAATTAGCATGCCGAATATTACTTGGAATGTGAATTGGAACGAAATCGCCAATAGATAAGACCATTTTACAATTTGGGCCCAAGTTAGAAGCAGAGCCTAAGGTGTAAATTATCGATAGTCCGTATCTCGGAAACTATAAGAGATAATGCAATTTGGCAACCGGCAATGTAATTAGCATGCCGAATATTACTTGGAATGTGAATTGGAACGAAATCGCCAATAGATAAGACCATTTTACAATTTGGGCCCAAGTTAGAAGCAGAGCCTAAGGTGTAAATTATCGATAGTCCGTATCTCGGAAACTATAAGAGATAATGCAATTTGGCAACCGGCAATGTAATTAGCATGCCGAATATTACTTGGAATGTGAATTGGAACGAAATCGCCAATAGATAAGACCATTTTACAATTTGGGCCCAAGTTAGAAGCAGAGCCTAAGGTGTAAATTATCGATAGTCCATATCTCGGAAACTATAAGAGATAATGCAATTTGGCAACCGGCAATGTAATTAGCATGCCGAATATTACTTGGAATGTGAATTGGAATGAAATCGCCAATAGATAAGACCATTTTACAATTTGGGCCCAAGTTAGAAGCCGAGCCTAAGGTGTAAATTATCCATAGTCCATATCTCGAAAACTATAAGAGATAATGCAATTTGGCAACTGGCAATGTAATTAGCATGCCGAATATTACTTGGAATGTGAATTGGGACGAAATCGCCAATAGATAAGACCATTTTACAATTTGGGCCCAAGTTAGAAGCAGAGCCTAAGGTTAAAAATAATCGATAGTCCATATCTCGGAAACTATAAGAGATAATGCAATTTGGGAACCGGCAATGTAATTAGCATTCCGAATATTACTTGGAATGTGAATTGGAACGAAATCGCCAATAGATAAGACCATTTTACAATTTGGGCCCAAGTTAGAAGCAGAGCCTAAGGTGTAGATTATCGATAGTCCATATCTCGGAAACTATAGGAGATAATGCAACTTGGCCACCGGCAATGTAATTAGCATGCCGAATATTACTTGGAATGTGAATTGGAACGAAATCGCCAATAGGTAAGACCATTTTACAATTTGGGCCCAAGTTAGAAGCAGAGCCTAAGGTGTAAATTATCGATAGTCCATATCTCGGAAACTATAGGAGATAATTCAATTTGGCAACCGGCAATGTAATTAGCATGCCGAATATTACTTGGAATGTGAATTGGAACGAAATCGCCAATAGATAAGACGATTTTACAATTTGGGCCCAAGTTAGAAGCAGAGCCTAAGGTGTAAATTATCGATAGTCCATATCTCGGAAACTATAAGAGATAATGCAATTTGGCAACCGGCAATTTAATTAACATGCCGAATATTACTTGGAATGTGAATTGGAACGAAATCGCCAATAGATAAGACCATTTTACAATTTGGGCCCAAGTTAGAAGCAGAGCCTAAGGTGTAAATTATCGATAGTCCATATCTCTGAAACTATAAGAGATAATGCAATTTGGCAACCGGCAATGTAATCAGCATGCCGAGTATTACTTGGAATGTGAATTGGAACGAAATCGCCAATAGATAAGGCCATTTTACAATTTGGGCCCAAGTTAGAAGCAGAGCCTAAGGTGTAAATTATCGATAGTCCATATCTCGGAAACTATAAAAGATAATGTAATTTGGCAACCGGCAATGTAATTAGCATGCCGAATATTACTTGGAATGTGAATTGGAACGAAATCGCCAATAGATAAGACTATTTTACAATTTGGGCCCAAGTTAGAAGCAGAGCCTAAGGTGTAAATTATCGATAGTCCGTATCTCGGAAACTATAAGAGATAATGCAATTTGGCAACCGGCAATGTAATTAGCATGCCGAATATTACTTGGAATGTGAATTGGAACGAAATCGCCAATAGATAAGACCATTTTACAATTTGGGCCCAAGTTAGAAGCAGAGTGTAAGGTGTAAATTATCGATAGTCCGTATCTCGGAAACTATAAGAGATAATGCAATTTGGCAACCGGCAATGTAATTAGCATGCCGAATATTACTTGGAATGTGAATTGGAACGAAATCGCCAATAGATAAGACCATTTTACAATTTGGGCCCAAGTTAGAAGCAGAGCCTAAGGTGTAAATTATCGATAGTCCATATCTCGGAAACTATAAGAGATAATGCAATTTGGCAACCGGCAATGTAATTAGCATGCCGAATATTACTTGGAATGTGAATTGGAATGAAATCGCCAATAGATAAGACCATTTTACAATTTGGGCCCAAGTTAGAAGCAGAGCCTAAGGTGTAAATTATCCATAGTCCATATCTCGAAAACTATAAGAGATAATGCAATTTGGCAACTGGCAATGTAATTAGCATGCCGAATATTACTTGGAATGTGAATTGGGACGAAATCGCCAATAGATAAGACCATTTTACAATTTGGGCCCAAGTTAGAAGCAGAGCCTAAGGTTAAAAATAATCGATAGTCCATATCTCGGAAACTATAAGAGATAATGCAATTTGGGAACCGGCAATGTAATTAGCATTCCGAATATTACTTGGAATGTGAATTGGAACGAAATCGCCAATAGATAAGACCATTTTACAATTTGGGCCCAAGTTAGAAGCAGAGCCTAAGGTGTAGATTATCGATAGTCCATATCTCGGAAACTATAGGAGATAATGCAACTTGGCCACCGGCAATGTAATTAGCATGCCGAATATTACTTGGAATGTGAATTGGAACGAAATCGCCAATAGGTAAGACCATTTTACAATTTGGGCCCAAGTTAGAAGCAGAGCCTAAGGTGTAAATTATCGATAGTCCATATCTCGGAAACTATAGGAGATAATTCAATTTGGCAACCGGCAATGTAATTAGCATGCCGAATATTACTTGGAATGTGAATTGGAACGAAATCGCCAATAGATAAGACCATTTTACAATTTGGGCCCAAGTTAGAAGCAGAGCCTAAGGTGTAAATTATCGATAGTCCATATCTCGGAAACTATAATAGATAATGCAATTTGGCAACCGGCAATGTAATTAGCATGCCGAATATTACTTGGAATGTGAATTGGAACGAAATCGCCAATAGATAAGACGATTTTACAATTTGGGCCCAAGTTAGAAGCAGAGCCTAAGGTGTAAATTATCGATAGTCCATATCTCGGAAACTATAAGAGATAATGCAATTTGGCAACCGGCAATTTAATTAACATGCCGAATATTACTTGGAATGTGAATTGGAACGAAATCGCCAATAGATAAGACCATTTTACAATTTGGGCCCAAGTTAGAAGCAGAGCCTAAGGTGTAAATTATCGATAGTCCATATCTCGGAAACTATAAGAGATAATGCAATTTGGCAACCGGCAATGTAATTAGCATGCCGAATATTACTTGGAATGTGAATTGGAACGAAATAGCCAATAGATAAGACCATTTTACAATTTGGGCCCAAGTTAGAAGCAGAGCCTAAGGTGTAAATTATCGATAGTCCATATCTCTGAAACTATAAGAGATAATGCAATTTGGCAACCGGCAATGTAATCAGCATGCCGAGTATTACTTGGAATGTGAATTGGAACGAAATCGCCAATAGATAAGGCCATTTTACAATTTGGGCCCAAGTTAGAAGCAGAGCCTAAGGTGTAAATTATCGATAGTCCATATCTCGGAAACTATAAAAGATAATGCAATTTGGCAACCGGCAATGTAATTAGCATGCCGAATATTACTTGGAATGTGAATTGGAACGAAATCGCCAATAGATAAGACCATTTTACAATTTGGGCCCAAGTTAGAAGCAGAGCCTAAGGTGTAAATTATCGATAGTCCATATCTCGGAAACTATAAGAGATAATGCAATTTGGCAACCGGCAATGTAATTAGCATGCCGAATATTACTTGGAATGTGAATTGGAAGGAAATCGCCAATAGATAAGACCATTTTACAATTTGGGCCCAGGTTAGAAGCAGAGCCTAAGGTGTAAATTATCGATAGTCCATATCTCGGAAACTATAAGAGATAATGCAATTTGGCAACCGGCAATGTAATTAGCATGCCGAATATTACTTGGAATGTGAATTGGAACGAAATCGCCAATAGATAAGACGATTTTACAATTTGGGCCCAAATTAGAAGCAGAGCCTAAGGTGTAAATTACCGATAGTCCATAATTCGGAAACTATAAGAGATAATGGAATTTGGCAACCGGCAATGTAATTAGCATGCCGAATATTACTTGGAATGTGAATTGGAACGAAATCGCCAATAGATAAGACCATTTTACAATTTGGGCCCAAGTTAGAAGCAGAGCCTAAGGTGTAAATAATCGATAATCCATATCTCGGAAACTATAAGAGATAATGCAATTTGGCAACCGGCAATGTAATTAGCATGCCGAATATTACTTGGAATGTGAATTGGAATGAAATCGCCAATAGATAAGACCATTTTACAATTTGGGCCCAAGTTAGAAGCAGAGCCTAAGGTGTAAATTATCCATAGTCCATATCTCGGAAACTATAAGAGATAATGCAATTTGGCAACTGGCAATGTAATTAGCATGCCGAATATTACTTGGAATGTGAATTGGGACGAAATCGCCAATAGATAAGACCATTTTACAATTTGGGCCCAAGTTAGAAGCAGAGCCTAAGGTGTAAATTATCGATAGTCCATATCTCGGAAACTATAAGAGATAATGCAATTTGGCAACCGGCAATGTAATCAGCATGCCGAGTATTACTTGGAATGCGAATTGGAACGAAATCGCCAATAGATAAGGCCATTTTACAATTTGGGCCCAAGTTAGAAGCAGAGCCTAAGGTGTAAATTATCGATAGTCCATATCTCGGAAACTATAAAAGATAATGTAATTTGGCAACCGGCAATGTAATTAGCATGCCGAATATTACTTGGAATGTGAATTGGAACGAAATCGCCAATAGATAAGACCATTTTACAATTTGGGCCCAAGTTAGAAGCAGAGCCTAAGGTGTAAATTATCGATAGTCCGTATCTCGGAAACTATAAGAGATAATGCAATTTGGCAACCGGCAATGTAATTAGCATGCCGAATATTACTTGGAATGTGAATTGGAACGAAATCGCCAATAGATAAGACCATTTTACAATTTGGGCCCAAGTTAGAAGCAGAGCCTAAGGTGTAAATTATCGATAGTCCGTATCTCGGAAACTATAAGAGATAATGCAATTTGGCAACCGGCAATGTAATTAGCATGCCGAATATTACTTGGAATGTGAATTGGAACGAAATCGCCAATAGATAAGACCATTTTACAATTTGGGCCCAAGTTAGAAGCAGAGCCTAAGGTGTAAATTATCGATAGTCCATATCTCGGAAACTATAAGAGATAATGCAATTTGGCAACCGGCAATGTAATTAGCATGCCGAATATTACTTGGAATGTGAATTGGAATGAAATCCCAATAGATAAGACCATTTTACAATTTGGGCCCAAGTTAGAAGCCGAGCCTAAGGTGTAAATTATCCATAGTCCATATCTCGAAAACTATAAGAGATAATGCAATTTGGCAACTGGCAATGTAATTAGCATGCCGAATATTACTTGGAATGTGAATTGGGACGAAATCGCCAATAGATAAGACCATTTTACAATTTGGGCCCAAGTTAGAAGCAGAGCCTAAGGTTAAAAATAATCGATAGTCCATATCTCGGAAACTATAAGAGATAATGCAATTTGGGAACCGGCAATGTAATTAGCATTCCGAATATTACTTGGAATGTGAATTGGAACGAAATCGCCAATAGATAAGACCATTTTACAATTTGGGCCCAAGTTAGAAGCAGAGCCTAAGGTGTTGATTATCGATAGTCCATATCTCGGAAACTATAGGAGATAATGCAACTTGGCCACCGGCAATGTAATTAGCATGCCGAATATTACTTGGAATGTGAATTGGAACGAAATCGCCAATAGGTAAGACCATTTTACAATTTGGGCCCAAGTTAGAAGCAGAGCCTAAGGTGTAAATTATCGATAGTCCATATCTCGGAAACTATAGGAGATAATTCAATTTGGCAACCGGCAATGTAATTAGCATGCCGAATATTACTTGGAATGTGAATTGGAACGAAATCGCCAATAGATAAGACCATTTTACAATTTGGGCCCAAGTTAGAAGCAGAGCCTAAGGTGTAAATTATCGATAGTCCATATCTCGGAAACTATAAGAGATAATGCAATTTGGCAACCGGCAATGTAATTAGCATGCCGAATATTACTTGGAATGTGAATTGGAACGAAATCGCCAATAGATAAGACGATTTTACAATTTGGGCCCAAGTTAGAAGCAGAGCCTAAGGTGTAAATTATCGATAGTCCATATCTCGGAAACTATAAGAGATAATGCAATTTGGCAACCGGCAATTTAATTAACATGCCGAATATTACTTGGAATGTGAATTGGAACGAAATCGCCAATAGATAAGACCATTTTACAATTTGGGCCCAAGTTAGAAGCAGAGCCTAAGGTGTAAATTATCGATAGTCCATATCTCTGAAACTATAAGAGATAATGCAATTTGGCAACCGGCAATGTAATCAGCATGCCGAGTATTACTTGGAATGTGAATTGGAACGAAATCGCCAATAGATAAGGCCATTTTACAATTTGGGCCCAAGTTAGAAGCAGAGCCTAAGGTGTAAATTATCGATAGTCCATATCTCGGAAACTATAAAAGATAATGTAATTTGGCAACCGGCAATGTAATTAGCATGCCGAATATTACTTGGAATGTGAATTGGAACGAAATCGCCAATAGATAAGACTATTTTACAATTTGGGCCCAAGTTAGAAGCAGAGCCTAAGGTGTAAATTATCGATAGTCCGTATCTCGGAAACTATAAGAGATAATGCAATTTGGCAACCGGCAATGTAATTAGCATGCCGAATATTACTTGGAATGTGAATTGGAACGAAATCGCCAATAGATAAGACCATTTTACAATTTGGGCCCAAGTTAGAAGCAGAGTGTAAGGTGTAAATTATCGATAGTCCGTATCTCGGAAACTATAAGAGATAATGCAATTTGGCAACCGGCAATGTAATTAGCATGCCGAATATTACTTGGAATGTGAATTGGAACGAAATCGCCAATAGATAAGACCATTTTACAATTTGGGCCCAAGTTAGAAGCAGAGCCTAAGGTGTAAATTATCGATAGTCCATATCTCGGAAACTATAAGAGATAATGCAATTTGGCAACCGGCAATGTAATTAGCATGCCGAATATTACTTGGAATGTGAATTGGAATAAAATCGCCAATAGATAAGACCATTTTACAATTTGGGCCCAAGTTAGAAGCAGAGCCTAAGGTGTAAATTATCCATAGTCCATATCTCGAAAACTATAAGAGATAATGCAATTTGGCAACTGGCAATGTAATTAGCATGCCGAATATTACTTGGAATGTGAATTGGGACGAAATCGCCAATAGATAAGACCATTTTACAATTTGGGCCCAAGTTAGAAGCAGAGCCTAAGGTTAAAAATAATCGATAGTCCATATCTCGGAAACTATAAGAGATAATGCAATTTGGGAACCGGCAATGTAATTAGCATTCCGAATATTACTTGGAATGTGAATTGGAACGAAATCGCCAATAGATAAGACCATTTTACAATTTGGGCCCAAGTTAGAAGCAGAGCCTAAGGTGTAGATTATCGATAGTCCATATCTCGGAAACTATAGGAGATAATGCAACTTGGCCACCGGCAATGTAATTAGCATGCCGAATATTACTTGGAATGTGAATTGGAACGAAATCGCCAATAGGTAAGACCATTTTACAATTTGGGCCCAAGTTAGAAGCAGAGCCTAAGGTGTAAATTATCGATAGTCCATATCTCGGAAACTATAGGAGATAATTCAATTTGGCAACCGGCAATGTAATTAGCATGCCGAATATTACTTGGAATGTGAATTGGAACGAAATCGCCAATAGATAAGACCATTTTACAATTTGGGCCCAAGTTAGAAGCAGAGCCTAAGGTGTAAATTATCGATAGTCCATATCTCGGAAACTATAAGAGATAATGCAATTTGGCAACCGGCAATGTAATTAGCATGCCGAATATTACTTGGAATGTGAATTGGAACGAAATCGCCAATAGATAAGACGATTTTACAATTTGGGCCCAAGTTAGAAGCAGAGCCTAAGGTGTAAATTATCGATAGTCCATATCTCGGAAACTATAAGAGATAATGCAATTTGGCAACCGGCAATTTAATTAACATGCCGAATATTACTTGGAATGTGAATTGGAACGAAATCGCCAATAGATAAGACCATTTTACAATTTGGGCCCAAGTTAGAAGCAGAGCCTAAGGTGTAAATTATCGATAGTCCATATCTCGGAAACTATAAGAGATAATGCAATTTGGCAACCGGCAATGTAATTAGCATGCCGAATATTACTTGGAATGTGAATTGGAACGAAATAGCCAATAGATAAGACCATTTTACAATTTGGGCCCAAGTTAGAAGCAGAGCCTAAGGTGTAAATTATCGATAGTCCATATCTCTGAAACTATAAGAGATAATGCAATTTGGCAACCGGCAATGTAATCAGCATGCCGAGTATTACTTGGAATGTGAATTGGAACGAAATCGCCAATAGATAAGGCCATTTTACAATTTGGGCCCAAGTTAGAAGCAGAGCCTAAGGTGTAAATTATCGATAGTCCATATCTCGGAAACTATAAAAGATAATGCAATTTGGCAACCGGCAATGTAATTAGCATGCCGAATATTACTTGGAATGTGAATTGGAACGAAATCGCCAATAGATAAGACCATTTTACAATTTGGGCCCAAGTTAGAAGCAGAGCCTAAGGTGTAAATTATCGATAGTCCATATCTCGGAAACTATAAGAGATAATGCAATTTGGCAACCGGCAATGTAATTAGCATGCCGAATATTACTTGGAATGTGAATTGGAAGGAAATCGCCAATAGATAAGACCATTTTACAATTTGGGCCCAGGTTAGAAGCAGAGCCTAAGGTGTAAATTATCGATAGTCCATATCTCGGAAACTATAAGAGATAATACAATTTGGCAACCGGCAATGTAATTAGCATGCCGAATATTACTTGGAATGTGAATTGGAACGAAATCGCCAATAGATAAGACGATTTTACAATTTGGGCCCAAGTTAGAAGCAGAGCCTAAGGTGTAAATTACCGATAGTCCATAATTCGGAAACTATAAGAGATAATGGAATTTGGCAACCGGCAATGTAATTAGCATGCCGAATATTACTTGGAATGTGAATTGGAACGAAATCGCCAATAGATAAGACCATTTTACAATTTGGGCCCAAGTTAGAAGCAGAGCCTAAGGTGTAAATAATCGATAATCCATATCTCGGAAACTATAAGAGATAATGCAATTTGGCAACCGGCAATGTAATTAGCATGCCGAATATTACTTGGAATGTGAATTGGAATGAAATCGCCAATAGATAAGACCATTTTACAATTTGGGCCCAAGTTAGAAGCAGAGCCTAAGGTGTAAATTATCCATAGTCCATATCTCGGAAACTATAAGAGATAATGCAATTTGGCAACTGGCAATGTAATTAGCATGCCGAATATTACTTGGAATGTGAATTGGGACGAAATCGCCAATAGATAAGACCATTTTACAATTTGGGCCCAAGTTAGAAGCAGAGCCTAAGGTGTAAATTATCGATAGTCCATATCTCGGAAACTATAAGAGATAATGCAATTTGGCAACCGGCAATGTAATTATCATGCCGAATACTACTTGGATTGTGAATTGGAACGAAATCGCCAATAGATAAGACCATTTTACAGTTTGGGCCCAAGTTAGAAGCAGAGCCTAAGGTTAAAAATAATCGATAGTCCATATCTTGGAAACTATAAGAGATAATGCAATTTGGGAACCGGCAATGTAATTAGCATGCCGAATATTACTTGGAATGTGAATTGGAACGAAATCGCCAATAGAGAAGACCATTTTACAATTTGGGCCCAAGTTAGAAGCAGAGCCTAAGGTGTAAATTATCGATAGTCCATATCTCGGAAACTATAAGAGATAATGCAATTTGGCAACCGGCAATGTAATTAGCATGCCGAATATTACTTGGAATGTGAATTGGAACGAAATCGCCAATAGATAAGACCATTTTACAATTTGGGCCCAAGTTAGAAGCAGAGCCTAAGGTGTAAATTATCGATAGTCCATATCTCGGAAACTATAAGAGATAATGCAATTTGGCAACCGGCAATGTAATTAGCATGCCGAATATTACTTGGAATGTGAATTGGAACGAAATCGCCAATAGATAAGACCATTTTACAATTTGGGCCCAAGTTAGAAGCAGAGCCTAAGGTGTAAATTATCCATAGTCCATATCTCGGAAACTATAAGAGATAATGCAATTTGGCAACCGGCAATGTAATTAGCATGCCGAATATTACTTGGAATGTGAATTGGAACGAAATCGCCAATAGATAAGACCATTTTACAACTTGGGCCCAAGTTAGAAGCAGAGCCTAAGGTGTAAATTATTGATAGTCTATATCTCGGAAACTATAAGAGATAATGCAATTTCGCAACCGGCAATGTAATTAGCATGCCGAATATTACTTGGAGTGTGAATTGGAATGAAATCGCCAATAGATAAGGCCATTTTACAATTTGGGCCCAAGTTAGAAGCAGAGCCTAAGGTGTAAATTATCGATAGTCCATATCTCGGAAACTATAAGAGATAATGCAATTTGGCAACCGGCAATGTAATTAGCATGCCGAATATTACTTGGAATGTGAATTGGAATGAAATCGCCAATAGATAAGACCATTTTACAATTTGGGCCCAAGTTAGAAGCAGAGCCTAAGGTGTAAATTATCGATAGTCCATATCTCGGAAACTATAAGAGATTATGCAATTTGGCAACCGGCAATGTAATTAGCATGCCGAATATTACTTGGAATGTGAATTGGGACGAAATCGCCAATAGATAAGACCATTTTACAATTTGGGCCCAAGTTAGAAGTAGAGCCTAAGGTGTAAATTACGATAGTCCATATCTCGGAAACTATAAGAGATAATGCAATTTGGCAACCGGCAATGTAATCAGCATGCCGAATATTACTTGGAATGTGAATTGGAATGAAATCGCCAATAGATAAGACCATTTTACAATTTGGGCCCAAGTTAGAAGCAGAGCCTAAGGTGTAAATTATCCATAGTCCATATCTCGGAAACTATAAGAGATAATGCAATTTGGCAACTGGCAATGTAATTAGCATGCCGAATATTACTTGGAATGTGAATTGGGACGAAATCGCCAATAGATAAGACCATTTTACAATTTGGGCCCAAGTTAGAAGCAGAGCCTAAGGTGTAAATTATCGATAGTCCATATCTCGGAAACTATAAGAGATAATGCAATTTGGCAACCGGCAATTTAATTAGCATGCCGAATACTACTTGGAATGTGAATTGGAACGAAATCGCCAATAGATAAGACCATTTTACAGTTTGGCCCCAAGTTAGAAGCAGAGCCTAAGGTTAAAAATAATCGATAGTCCATATCTCGGAAACTATAAGAGATAATGCAATTTGGGAACCGGCAATGTAATTAGCATGCCGAATATTACTTGGAATGTGAATTGGAACGAAATCGCCAATAGAGAAGATAATTTTACAATTTGGGCCCAAGTTAGAAGCAGAGCCTAAGGTGTAAATTATCGATAGTCCATATCTCGGAAACTATAAGAGATAATGCAATTTGGCAACCGGCAATGTAATTAGCATGCCGAATATTACTTGGAATGTGAATTGGAACGAAATCGCCAATAGATAAGACCATTTTACAATTTGGGCCCAAGTTAGAAGCAGAGCCTAAGGTGTAAATTATCGATAGTCCATATCTCGGAAACTATAAGAGATAATGCAATTTGGCAACCGGCAATGTAATTAGCATTCCGAATATTACTTGGAATGTGAATTGGAACGAAATCGCCAATAGATAAGACCATTTTACAATTTGGGCCCAAGTTAGAAGCAGAGCCTAAGGTGTAAATTATCCATAGTCCATATCTCGGAAACTATAAGAGATAATGCAATTTGGCAACCGGCAATGTAATTACCATGCCGAATATTACTTGGAATGTGAATTGGAACGAAATCGCCAATAGATAAGACCATTTTACAACTTGGGCCCAAGTTAGAAGCAGAGCCTAAGGTGTAAATTATTGATAGTCCATATCTCGGACACTATCAGAGATAATGCAATTTCGCAACCGGCAATGTAATTAGCATGCCGAATATTACTTGGAGTGTGAATTGGAACGAAATCGCCAATAGATAAGACCATTTTACAATTTGGGCCCAAGTTAGAAGCAGAGCCTAAGGTGTAAATTATCGATAGTCCGTATCTCGGAAACTATAAGAGATAATGCAATTTGGCAACCGGCAATGTAATTAGCATGCCGAATATTACTTGGAATGTGAATTGGAACGAAATCGCCAATAGATAAGACCATTTTACAATTTGGGCCCAAGTTAGAAGCAGACCCGAAGGTTTAAATTATCGATAGTCCATATCTCGGAAACTATAAGAGATAATGCAATTTGGCAACCGGCAATGTAATTAGCATGCCGAATATTACTTGGAATGTGAATTGGAACGAAATCGCCAATAGATAAGACCATTTTACAGTTTGGGCCCAAGTTAGAAGCAGAGCCTAAGGTTAAAAATAATCGATAGTCCATATCTCGGAAACTATAAGAGATAATGCAATTTGGGAACCGGCAATGTAATTAGCATGCCGAATATTACTTGGAATGTGAATTGGAACGAAATCGCCAATAGAGAAGACCATTTTACAATTTGGGCCCAAGTTAGAAGCAGAGCCTAAGGTGTAAATTATCGATAGCCATATCTCGGAAACTATAAGAGATAATGCAATTTGGCAACCGGCAATGTAATTAGCATGCCGAATATTACTTGGAATGTGAATTGGAATGAAATCGCCAATAGATAAGACCATTTTACCATTTGGGCCCAAGTTAGAAGCAGAGCCTAAGGTGTAAATTATCGATAGTCCATATCTCGGAAACTATAAGAGATAATGCAATTTGGCAACCGGCAATGTAATTAGCATGCCGAATATTACTTGGAATGTGAATTGGAACGAAATCGCCAATAGATAAGACCATTTTACAATTTGGGCCCAAGTTAGAAGCAGAGCCTAAAGTGTAAATTATCCATAGTCCATATCTCGGAAACTATAAGAGATAATGCAATTTGGCAACCGGCAATGTAATTACCATGCCGAATATTACTTGGAATGTGAATTGGAACGAAATCGCCAATAGATAAGACCATTTTACAACTTGGGCCCAAGTTAGAAGCAGAGCCTAAGGTGTAAATTATTGATAGTCCATATCTCGGAAACTATAAGAGATAATGCAATTTCGCAACCGGCAATGTAATTAGCATGCCGAATATTACTTGGAGTGTGAATTGGTACGAAATCGCCAATAGATTAGACCATTTTACAATTTGGGCCCAAGTTAGAAGCAGAGCCTAAGGTGTAAATTATCGATAGTCCGTATCTCGGAAACTATAAGAGATAATGCAATTTGGCAACCGGCAATGTAATTAGCATGCCGAATATTACTTGGAATGTGAATTGGAACGAAATCGCCAATAGATAAGACCATTTTACAATTTGGGCCCAAGTTAGAAGCAGACCCTAAGGTGTAAATTATCGATAGTCCATATCTCGGAAACTATAAGAGATAATGCAATTTGGCAACCGGCAATGTAATTAGCATGCCGAATATTACTTGGAATGTGAATTGGAACGAAATCGCCAATAGATAAGACCATTTTACAATTTGGGCCCAAGTTAGAAGCAGAGCCTAAGGTGTAAATTATCGATAGTCCATATCTCGGAAACTATAAGAGATAATGCAATTTGGCAACCGGCAATGTAATTAGCATGCCGAATATTACTTGGAATGTGAATTGGAACGAAATCGCCAATAGATAAGACCATTTTACAATTTAGGCCCAAGTTAGAAGCAGAGCCTAAGGTGTAAATTATCGATAGTCCATATCTCGGAAACTATAAGAGATAATGCAATTTGGCAACCGGCAATGTAATTAGCATGCCGAATATTACTTGGAATGTGAATTGGAACGAAATCGCCAATAGATAAGACCATTTTACAATTTGGGCCCAAGTTAGAAGCAGAGCCTAAGGTGTAAATTATCGATAGTCCATATCTCGGAAACTATAAGAGATAATGCAATTTGGCAACCGGCAATGTAATTAGCATGCCGAATATTACTTGGAATGTGAATTGGAACGAAATCGCCAATAGGTAAGACCATTTTACAATTTGGGCCCAAGTTAGAAGCAGAGCCTAAGGTGTAAATTATCGATAGTCCATATCTCGGAAACTATAAGAGATAATTCAATTTGGCCAACGGCAATGTAATTAGCATGCCGAATATTACTTGGAATGTGAATTGGAACGAAATCGCCAATAGATAAGACCATTTTACAATTTGGGCCCAAGTTAGAAGCAGAGCCTAAGGTGTAAATTATCGATAGTCCATATCTCGGAAACTATAAGAGATAATGCAATTTGGCAACCGGCAATGTAATTAGCATGCCGAATATTACTTGGAATGTGAATTGGAACGAAATCGCCAATAGATAAGGCCATTTTACAATTTGGGCCCAAGTTAGAAGCAGAGCCTAAGGTGTAAATTATCGATAGTCCATATCTCGGAAACTATAAGAGATAATGCAATTTGGCAACCGGCAATGTAATTAGCATGCCGAATATTACTTGGAATGTGAATTGGAACGAAATCGCCAATAGATAAGACCATTTTACAATTTGAGCCCAAGTTAGAAGCAGAGCCTAAGGTGTAAATTATCGATAGTCCATATCTCGGAAACTAAAAGAGATAATGCAATTTGGCAACCGGCAATGTAATTAGCATGCCGAATATTACTTGGAATGTGAATTGGAACGAAATCGCCAATAGATAAGAACATTTTACAATTTGGGCCCAAGTTAGAAGCAGAGCCTAAGGTGTAAATTATCGATAGTCCATATCTCGGAAACTATAAGAGATAATGCAGTTTCGCAACCGGCAATGTAATTAGCATGCCGAATATTACTTGGAATGTGAATTGGGACGAAATCGCTAATAGATAAGACCATTTTACAATTTGGGCCCAAGTTAGAAGCAGAGCCTAAGGTGTAAATTATCGATAGTCCATATCTCGGAAACTATAAGAGATAATGCAATTTGGCAACCGGCAATGTAATTAGCATGCCGAATATTACTTGGAATGTGAATTGGAACGAAATCGCCAATAGATAAGACCATTTTACAATTTGGGCCCAAGTTGGAAGCAGAGCCTAAGGTGTAAATTATCGATAGTCCATATCTCGGAAACTATAAGAGATAATGCAATTTGGCAACTGGCAATGTAATTAGCATGCCGAATATTACTTGGAATGTGAATTGGAACGAAATCGCCAATAGATAAGACCATTTTACAATTTGGGCCCAAGTTAGCAGCAGAGCCTAAGCTGTAAATTATCCATAGTCCATATCTCGGAAACTATAAGAGATAATGCAATTTGGCAACTGGCAATGTAATTAGCATGCCGAATATTACTTGGAATGTGAATTGGAACGAAATCGCCAATAGATAAGACCATTTTACAATTTGGGCCCAAGTTAGAAGCAGAGCCTAAGGTGTAAATTATCGATAGTCCATATCTCGGAAACTATAAGAGATAATGCAATTTGGCAACCGGCAATGTAATTAGCATGCCGAATATTACTTGGAATGTGAATTGGAATGAAATCGCCAATAGATAAGACCATTTTACAATTTGGGCCCAAGTTAGAAGCAGAGCCTAAGGTGTAAATTATCGATAGTCCATATCTCGGAAACTATAAGAGATAATGCAATTTGGCAACCGGCAATGTAATTAGCATGCCGAATATTACTTGGAATGTGAATTGGAATGAAATCGCCAATAGATAAGACCATTTTACAATTTGGGCCCAAGTTAGAAGCAGAGCCTAAGGTGTAAATTATCGATAGTCCATATCTCGGAAACTATAAGAGATAATGCAATTTGGCAACCGGCAATGTAATTAGCATGCCGAATATTACTTGGAATGTGAATTGGAATGAAATCGCCAATAGATAAGACCATTTTACAATTTGGGCCCAAGTTAGAAGCAGAGCCTAAGGTGTAAATTATCCATAGTCCATATCTCGGAAACTATAAGAGATAATGCAATTTGGCAACTGGCAATGTAATTAGCATGCCGAATATTACTTGGAATGTGAATTGGGACGAAATCGCCAATAGATAAGACCATTTTACAATTTGGGCCCAAGTTAGAAGCAGAGCCTAAGGTGTAAATTATCGATAGTCCATATCTCGGAAACTATAAGAGATAATGCAATTTGGGAACCGGCAATGTAATTAGCATGCCGAATACTACTTGGAATGTGAATTGGAACGAAATCGCCAATAGATAAGACCATTTTACAGTTTGGGCCCAAGTTAGAAGCAGAGCCTAAGGTTAAAAATAATCGATAGTCCATATCTCGGAAACTATAAGAGATAATGCAATTTGGGAACCGGCAATGTAATTAGCATGCCGAATATTACTTGGAATGTGAATTGGAACGAAATCGCCAATAGAGAAGACCATTTTACAATTAGGGCCCAAGTTAGAAGCAGAGCCTAAGGTGTAAATTATCGATAGTCCATATCTCGGAAACTATAAGAGATAATGCAATTTGGCAACCGGCAATGTAATTAGCATGCCGAATATTACTTGGAATGTGAATTGGAACGAAATCGCCAATAGATAAGACCATTTTACAATTTGGGCCCAAGTTAGAAGCAGAGCCTAAGGTGTAAATTATCCATAGTCCATATCTCGGAAACTATAAGAGATAATGCAATTTGGCAACCGGCAATGTAATTACCATGCCGAATATTACTTGGAATGTGAATTGGAACGAAATCGCCAATAGATAAGACCATTTTACAACTTGGGCCCAAGTTAGAAACAGAGCCTAAGGTGTAAATTATTGATAGTCCATATCTCGGAAACTATAAGAGATAATGCAATTTCGCAACCGGCAATGTAATTAGCATGCCGAATATTACTTGGAATGTGAATTGGAACGAAATCGCCAATAGATAAGACCATTTTACAATTTGGGCCCAAGTTAGAAGCAGAGCCTAAGGTGTAAATTATCGATAGTCCATATCTCGGAAACTATAAGAGATAATGCAATTTGGCAACCGGCAATGTAATTAGCATGCCGAATATTACTTGGAATGTGAATTGGAACGAAATCGCCAATAGATAAGACCATTTTACAATTTGGGCCCAAGTTAGAAGCAGAGCCTAAGGAGTAAATTATCGATAGTCCATATCTCGGAAACTATAAGAGATAATGCAATTTGGCAACCGGCAATGTAATTAGCATGCCGAATATTACTTGGAATGTGAATTGGAACGAAATCGCCAATAGATAAGACCATTTTACAATTTGGGCCCAAGTTAGAAGCAGAGCCTAAGGTGTAAATTATCGATAGTCCATATCTCGGAAACTATAAGAGATAATGCAATTTGGCAACCGGCAATGTAATTAGCATGCCGAATATTACTTGGAATGTGAATTGGAACGAAATCGCCAATAGATAAGACCATATTACAATTTGGGCCCAAGTTAGAAGCAGAGCCTAAGGTGTAAATTATCGATAGTCCATATTTCGGAAACTATAAGAGATAATGCAATTTGGCAACCGGCAATGTAATTAGCATGCCGAATAATACTTGGAATGTGAATTGGAACGAAATCGCCAATAGATAAGACCATTTTACAATTTGGGCCCAAGTTAGAAGCAGAGCCTAAGGTGTAAATTATCGATAGTCCATATCTCGGAAACTATAAGAGATAATGCAATTTGGCAACCGGCAATGTAATTAGCATGCCGAATATTACTTGGAATGTGAATTGGAACGAAATCGCCAATAGGTAAGACCATTTTACAATTTGGGCCCAAGTTAGAAGCAGAGCCTAAGGTGTAAATTATCGATAGTCCATATCTCGGAAACTATAAGAGATAATTCAATTTGGCCAACGGCAATGTAATTAGCATGCCGAATATTACTTGGAATGTGAATTGGAACGAAATCGCCAATAGATAAGACCATTTTACAATTTGGGCCCAAGTTAGAAGCAGAGCCTAAGGTGTAAATTATCGATAGTCCATATCTCGGAAACTATAAGAGATAATGCAATTTGGCAACCGGCAATGTAATTAGCATGCCGAATATTACTTGGATTGTGAATTGGAGCGAAATCGCCAATAGATAAGGCCATTTTACAATTTGGGCCCAAGTTAGAAGCAGAGCCTAAGGTGTAAATTATCGATAGTCCATATCTCGGAAACTATAAGAGATAATGCAATTTGGCAACCGGCAATGTAATTAGCATGCCGAATATTACTTGGAATGTGAATTGGAACGAAATCGCCAATAGATAAGACCATTTTACAATTTGGGCCCAAGTTAGAAGCAGAGCCTAAGGTGTAAATTATCGATAGTCCATATCTCGGAATCTAAAAGAGATAATGCAATTTGGCAACCGGCAATGTAATTAGCATGCCGAATATTACTTGGAATGTGAATTGGAACGAAATCGCCAATAGATAAGAACATTTTACAATTTGGGCCCAAGTTAGAAGCAGAGCCTAAGGTGTAAATTATCGATAGTCCATATCTCGGAAACTATAAGAGATAATGCAGTTTCGCAACCGGCAATGTAATTAGCATGCCGAATATTACTTGGAATGTGAATTGGGACGAAATCGCTAATAGATAAGACCATTTTACAATTTGGGCCCAAGTTAGAAGCAGAGCCTAAGGTGTAAATTATCGATAGTCCATATCTCGGAAACTATAAGAGATAATGCAATTTGGCAACCGGCAATGTAATTAGCATGCCGAATATTACTTGGAATGTGAATTGGAACGAAATCGCCAATAGATAAGACCATTTTACAATTTGGGCCCAAGTTAGAAGCAGAGCCTAAGGTGTAAATTATCGATAGTCGATATCTCGGAAACTATAAGAGATAATGCAATTTGGCAACCGGCAATGTAATTAGCATGCCGAATACCACTTGGAATGTGAATTGGAACGAAATCGCCAATAGATAAGACCATTTTACAATTTGGGCCCAAGTTAGAAGCAGAGCCTAAGGTGTAAATTATCGATAGTCCATATCTCGGAAACTATAAGAGATAATTCAATTTGGCAACCGGCAATGTAATTAGCATGCCGAATATTACTTGGAGTGTGAATTGGAACGAAATCGCCAATAGATAAGACCATTTTACAATTTGGGCCCAAGTTAGAAGCAGAGCCTAAGGTGTAAATAATCGATAGTCCATATCTCGGAAACTAAAAGAGATAATGCAATTTGGCAACCGGCAATGTAACTAGCATGCCGAATATTACTTGGAATGTGAATTGGGACGAAATCGCCAATAGAAAAGACCATTTTACAATTTGGGCCCAAGTTAGAAGCAGAGCCTAAGGTGTAAATTATCGATAGTCCATATCTCGGAAACTGTAAGAGATAATGCAGTTTCGCCACCGGCAATGTAATTAGCATGCCGAATATTACTTGGAATGTGAATTGGGACGAAATCGCCAATAGATAAGACCATTTTACAATTTGGGCCCAAGTTAGAAGCAGAGCCTAAGGTGTAAATTATCGATAGTCCATATCTCGGAAACTAAAAGAGATAATGCAATTTGGCAACCGGCAATGTAATTAGCATGCCGAATATTACTTGGAATGTGAATTGGAACGAAATCGCCAATAGATAAGACCATTTTACAATTTGGGCCCAAGTTAGAAGCAGAGCCTAAGGTGTAAATTATCGATAGTCCATATCTCGGAAACTATAAGAGATAATGCAGTTTCGCAACCGGCAATGTAATTAGCATGCCGAATATTACTTGGAATGTGAATTGGGACGAAATCGCCAATAGATAAGACCATTTTACAATTTGGGCCCAAGTTAGAAGCAGAGCCTAAGGTGTAAATTATCGATAGTCCATATCTCGGAAACTATAAGAGATAATGCAATTTGGCAAACGGCAATGTAATTAGCATGCCGAATATTACTTGGAATGTGAATTGGAACGAAATCGCCAATAGATAAGACCATTTTACAATTTGGGCCCAAGTTACAAGCAGAGCCTAAGGTGTAAATTATCGATAGTCCATATCTCGGAAACTATAAGAGATAATGCAATTTGGCAACCGGCAATGTAATTAGCATGCCGAATACCACTTGGAATGTGAATTGGAACGAAATCGCCAATAGATAAGGCCATTTTACAATTTGGGCCCAAGTAAGAAGCAGAGCCTAAGGTGTAAATTATCGATAGTCCATATCTCGGAAACTATAAAAGATAATGCAATTTGGCAACCGGCAATGTAATTAGCATGCCGAATATTACTTGTAATGTGAATTGGAACGAAATCGCCAATAGATAAGACCATTTTACAATTTGGGCCCAAGTTAGAAGCAGAGCCTAAGGTGTAAATTATCGATAGTCCATATCTCGGAAACTATAAGAGATAATGCAATTTGGCAACTGGCAATGTAATTAGCATGCCGAATATTACTTGGAATGTGAATTGGAACGAATTCGCCAATAGATAAGACCATTTTACAATTTGGGCCCAAGTTAGAAGCAGAGCCTAAGGTGTAAATTATCCATAGTCCATATCTCGGAAACCATAAGAGATAATGCAATTTGGCAACTGGCAATGTAATTAGCATGCCGAATATTACTTGGAATGTGAATTGGAACGAAATCGCCAATAGATAAGACCATTTTACAATTTGGGCCCAAGTTAGAAGCAGAGCCTAAGGTGTAAATTATCGATAGTCCATATCTCGGAAACTAAAAGAGATAATGCAATTTGGCAACCGGCAATGTAACTAGCATGCCGAATATTACTTGGAATGTGAATTGGGACGAAATCGCCAATAGAAAAGACCATTTTACAATTTGGGCCCAAGTTAGAAGCAGAGCCTAAGGTGTAAATTATCGATAGTCCATATCTCGGAAACTGTAAGAGATAATGCAGTTTCGCCACCGGCAATGTAATTAGCATGCCGAATATTACTTGGAATGTGAATTGGGACGAAATCGCCAATAGATAAGACCATTTTACAATTTGGGCCCAAGTTAGAAGCAGAGCCTAAGGTGTAAATTATCGATAGTCCATATCTCGGAAACTAAAAGAGATAATGCAATTTGGCAACCGGCAATATAATTAGCATGCCGAATATTACTTGGAATGTGAATTGGAACGAAATCGCCAATAGATAAGACCATTTTACAATTTGGGCCCAAGTTAGAAGCAGAGCCTAAGGTGTAAATTATCGATAGTCCATATCTCGGAAACTATAAGAGATAATGCAGTTTCGCAACCGGCAATGTAATTAGCATGCCGAATATTACTTGGAATGTGAATTGGGACGAAATCGCCAATAGATAAGACCATTTTACAATTTGGGCCCAAGTTAGAAGCAGAGCCTAAGGTGTAAATTATCGATAGTCCATATCTCGGAAACTATAAGAGATAATGCAATTTGGCAAACGGCAATGTAATTAGCATGCCGAATATTACTTGGAATGTGAATTGGAACGAAATCGCCAATAGATAAGACCATTTTACAATTTGGGCCCAAGTTACAAGCAGAGCCTAAGGTGTAAATTATCGATAGTCCATATCTCGGAAACTATAAGAGATAATGCAATTTGGCAACCGGCAATGTAATTAGCATGCCGAATACCACTTGGAATGTGAATTGGAACGAAATCGCCAATAGATAAGGCCATTTTACAATTTGGGCCCAAGTAAGAAGCAGAGCCTAAGGTGTAAATTATCGATAGTCCATATCTCGGAAACTATAAAAGATAATGCAATTTGGCAACCGGCAATGTAATTAGCATGCCGAATATTACTTGGAATGTGAATTGGAACGAAATCGCCAATAGATAAGACCATTTTACAATTTGGGCCCAAGTTAGAAGCAGAGCCTAAGGTGTAAATTATCGATAGTCCATATCTCGGAAACTATAAGAGATAATGCAATTTGGCAACTGGCAATGTAATTAGCATGCCGAATATTACTTGGAATGTGAATTGGAACGAAATCGCCAATAGATAAGACCATTTTACAATTTGGGCCCAAGTTAGAAGCAGAGCCTAAGGTGTAAATTATCCATAGTCCATATCTCGGAAACCATAAGAGATAATGCAATTTGGCAACTGGCAATGTAATTAGCGTGCCGAATATTACTTGGAATGTGAATTGGAACGAAATCGCCAATAGATAAGACCATTTTACAATTTGGGCCCAAGTTAGAAGCAGAGCCTAAGGTGTAAATTATCGAGAGTCCATATCTCGGAAACTATAAGAGATAATGCAATTTGGCAACCGGCAATGTAATTAGCATGCCGAATATTACTTGGAATGTGAATTGGAATGAAATCGCCAATAGATAAGACCATTTTACAATTTGGGCCCAAGTTAGAAGCAGAGCCTAAGGTGTAAATTATCGATAGTCCATATCTCGGAAACTATAAGAGATAATGCAATTTGGCAACCGGCAATGTAATTAGCATGCCGAATATTACTTGGAATGTGAATTGGAACGAAATCGCCAATAGATAAGACGATTTTACAATTTGGGCCCAAGTTAGAAGCAGAGCCTAAGGTGTAAATTACCGATAGTCCATATCTCGGAAACTATAAGAGATAATGCAATTTGGCAACCGGCAATGTAATTAGCATGCCGAATATTACTTGGAATGTGAATTGGAACGAAATCGCCAATAGATAAGACCATTTTACAATTTGGGCCCAAGTTAGAAGCAGAGCCTAAGGTGTAAATTATCGATAGTCCATATCTCGGAAACTATAAGAGATAATGCAATTTGGCAACCGGCAATGTAATTAGCATGCCGAATATTACTTGGAATGTGAATTGGAATGAAATCGCCAATAGATAAGACCATTTTACAATTTGAACCCAAGTTAGAAGCAGAGCCTAAGGTGTAAATTATCCATAGTCCATATCTCGGAAACTATAAGAGATAATGCAATTTGGCAACTGGCAATGTAATTAGCATGCCGAATATTACTTGGAATGTGAATTGGGACGAAATCGCCAATAGATAAGACCATTTTACAATTTGGGCCCAAGTTAGAAGCAGAGCCTAAGGTGTAAATTATCGATAGTCCATATCTCGGAAACTATAAGAGATAATGCAATTTGGCAACCGGCAATGTAATTAGCATGCCGAATACTACTTGGAATGTGAATTGGAACGAAATCGCCAATAGATAAGACCATTTTACAGTTTGGGCCCAAGTTAGAAGCAGAGCCTAAGGTTAAAAATAATCGATAGTCCATATCTCGGAAACTATAAGAGATAATGCAATTTGGGAACCGGCAATGTAATTAGCATGCCGAATATTACTTGGAATGTGAATTGGAACGAAATCGCCAATAGAGAAGACCATTTTACAATTTGGGCCCAAGTTAGAAGCAGAGCCTAAGGTGTAAATTATCGATAGTCCATATCTCGGAAACTATAAGAGATAATGCAATTTGGCAACCGGCAATGTAATTAGCATGCCGAATATTACTTGGAATGTGAATTGGAACGAAATCGCCAATAGATAAGACCATTTTACAATTTGGGCCCAAGTTAGAAGCAGAGCCTAAGGTGTAAATTATCGATAGTCCATATCTCGGAAACTATAAGAGATAATGCAATTTGGCAACCGGCAATGTCATTAGCATGCCGAATATTACTTGGAATGTGAATTGGAACGAAATCGCCAATAGATAAGGCCATTTTACAATTTGGGCCCAAGTTAGAAGCAGAGCCTAAGGTGTAAATTATCCATAGTCCATATCTCGGAAACTATAAGAGATAATGCAATTTGGCAACCGGCAATGTAATTAGCATGCCGAATATTACTTGGAATGTGAATTGGAACGAAATCGCCAATAGATAAGACCATTTTACAATTTGGGCCCAAGTTAGAAGCAGAGCCTAAGGTGTAAATTATCGATAGTCCGTATCTCGGAAACTATAAGAGATAATGCAATTTGGCAACCGGCAATGTAATTAGCATGCCGAATATTACTTGGAATGTGAATTGGAACGAAATCGCGAATAGATAAGACCATTTTACAATTTGGGCCCAAGTTAGAAGCAGAGCCTAAGGTGTAAATTATCGATAGTCCATATCTCGGAAACTATAAGAGATAATGCAATTTGGCAACCGGCAATGTAATTAGCATGCCGAATATTACTTGGAATGTGAATTGGAACGAAATCGCCAATAGATAAGACCATTTTACAATTTGGGCCCAAGTTAGAAGCAGAGCCTAAGGTGTAAATTATCGATAGTCCATATCTCGGAAACTATAAGAGATAATGCAATTTGGCAACCGGCAATGTAATTAGCATGCCGAATATTACTTGGAATGTGAATTGGAACGAAATCGCCAATAGATAAGACCATATTACAATTTGGGCCCAAGTTAGAAGCAGAGCCTAAGGTGTAAATTATCGATAGTCCATATCTCGGAAACTATAAGAGATAATGCAATTTGGCAACCGGCAATGTAATTAGCATGCCGAATATTACTTGGAATGTGAATTGGAACGAAATCGCCAATAGATAAGACCATTTTACAATTTGGGCCCAAGTTAGAAGCAGAGCCTAAGGTGTAAATTATCGATAGTCCATATCTCGGAAACTATAAGAGATAATGCAATTTGGCAACCGGAAATGTAATTAGCATGCCGAATATTACTTGGAATGTGAATTGGAACGAAATCGCCAATAGATAAGACCATTTTACAATTTGGGCCCAAGTTAGAAGCAGAGCCTAAGGTGTAAATTATCGATAGTCCATATCTCGGAAACTATAAGAGATAATGCAGTTTCGCAACCGGCAATGTAATTAGCATGCCGAATATTACTTGGAATGTGAATTGGGACGAAATCGCCAATAGATAAGACCATTTTACAATTTGGGCCCAAGTTAGAAGCAGAGCCTAAGGTGTAAATTATCGATAGTCCATATCTCGGAAACTATAAGAGATAATGCAATTTGGCAAACGGCAATGTAATTAGCATGCCGAATATTACTTGGAATGTGAATTGGAACGAAATCGCCAATAGATAAGACCATTTTACAATTTGGGCCCAAGTTACAAGCAGAGCCTAAGGTGTAAATTATCGATAGTCCATATCTCGGAAACTATAAGAGATAATGCAATTTGGCAACCGGCAATGTAATTAGCATGCCGAATACCACTTGGAATGTGAATTGGAACGAAATCGCCAATAGATAAGGCCATTTTACAATTTGGGCCCAAGTAAGAAGCAGAGCCTAAGGTGTAAATTATCGATAGTCCATATCTCGGAAACTATAAAAGATAATGCAATTTGGCAACCGGCAATGTAATTAGCATGCCGAATATTACTTGGAATGTGAATTGGAACGAAATCGCCAATAGATAAGACCATTTTACAATTTGGGCCCAAGTTAGAAGCAGAGCCTAAGGTGTAAATTATCGATAGTCCATATCTCGGAAACTATAAGAGATAATGCAATTTGGCAACTGGCAATGTAATTAGCATGCCGAATATTACTTGGAATGTGAATTGGAACGAAATCGCCAATAGATAAGACCATTTTACAATTTGGGCCCAAGTTAGAAGCAGAGCCTAAGGTGTAAATTATCCATAGTCCATATCTCGGAAACCATAAGAGATAATGCAATTTGGCAACTGGCAATGTAATTAGCGTGCCGAATATTACTTGGAATGTGAATTGGAACGAAATCGCCAATAGATAAGACCATTTTACAATTTGGGCCCAAGTTAGAAGCAGAGCCTAAGGTGTAAATTATCGATAGTCCATATCTCGGAAACTATAAGAGATAATGCAATTTGGCAACCGGCAATGTAATTAGCATGCCGAATATTACTTGGAATGTGAATTGGAATGAAATCGCCAATAGATAAGACCATTTTACAATTTGGGCCCAAGTTAGAAGCAGAGCCTAAGGTGTAAATTATCGATAGTCCATATCTCGGAAACTATAAGAGATAATGCAATTTGGCAACCGGCAATGTAATTAGCATGCCGAATATTACTTGGAATGTGAATTGGAACGAAATCGCCAATAGATAAGACGATTTTACAATTTGGGCCCAAGTTAGAAGCAGAGCCTAAGGTGTAAATTACCGATAGTCCATATCTCGGAAACTATAAGAGATAATGCAATTTGGCAACCGGCAATGTAATTAGCATGCCGAATATTACTTGGAATGTGAATTGGAACGAAATCGCCAATAGATAAGACCATTTTACAATTTGGGCCCAAGTTAGAAGCAGAGCCTAAGGTGTAAATTATCGATAGTCCATATCTCGGAAACTATAAGAGATAATGCAATTTGGCAACCGGCAATTTAATTAGCATGCCGAATATTACTTGGAATGTGAATTGGAATGAAATCGCCAATAGATAAGACCATTTTACAATTTGAACCCAAGTTAGAAGCAGAGCCTAAGGTGTAAATTATCCATAGTCCATATCTCGGAAACTATAAGAGATAATGCAATTTGGCAACTGGCAATGTAGTTAGCATGCCGAATATTACTTGGAATGTGAATTGGGACGAAATCGCCAATAGATAAGACCATTTTACAATTTGGGCCCAAGTTAGAAGCAGAGCCTAAGGTGTAAATTATCGATAGTCCATATCTCGGAAACTATAAGAGATAATGCAATTTGGCAACCGGCAATGTAATTAGCATGCCGAATACTACTTGGAATGTGAATTGGAACGAAATCGCCAATAGATAAGACCATTTTACAGTTTGGGCCCAAGTTAGAAGCAGAGCCTAAGGTTAAAAATAATCGATAGTCCATATCTCGGAAACTATAAGAGATAATGCAATTTGGGAACCGGCAATGTAATTAGCATGCCGAATATTACTTGGAATGTGAATTGGAACGAAATCGCCAATAGAGAAGACCATTTTACAATTTGGGCCCAAGTTAGAAGCAGAGCCTAAGGTGTAAATTATCGATAGTCCATATCTCGGAAACTATAAGAGATAATGCAATTTGGCAACCGGCAATGTAATTAGCATGCCGAATATTACTTGGAATGTGAATTGGAACGAAATCGCCAATAGATAAGACCATTTTACAATTTGGGCCCAAGTTAGAAGCAGAGCCTAAGGTGTAAATTATCGATAGTCCATATCTCGGAAACTATAAGAGATAATGCAATTTGGCAACCGGCAATGTCATTAGCATGCCGAATATTACTTGGAATGTGAATTGGAACGAAATCGCCAATAGATAAGGCCATTTTACAATTTGGGCCCAAGTTAGAAGCAGAGCCTAAGGTGTAAATTATCCATAGTCCATATCTCGGAAACTATAAGAGATAATGCAATTTGGCAACCGGCAATGTAATTAGCATGCCGAATATTACTTGGAATGTGAATTGGAACGAAATCGCCAATAGATAAGACCATTTTACAATTTGGGCCCAAGTTAGAAGCAGAGCCTAAGGTGTAAATTATCGATAGTCCGTATCTCGGAAACTATAAGAGATAATGCAATTTGGCAACCGGCAATGTAATTAGCATGCCGAATATTACTTGGAATGTGAATTGGAACGAAATCGCGAATAGATAAGACCATTTTACAATTTGGGCCCAAGTTAGAAGCAGAGCCTAAGGTGTAAATTATCGATAGTCCATATCTCGGAAACTATAAGAGATAATGCAATTTGGCAACCGGCAATGTAATTAGCATGCCGAATATTACTTGGAATGTGAATTGGAACGAAATCGCCAATAGATAAGACCATTTTACAATTTGGGCCCAAGTTAGAAGCAGAGCCTAAGGTGTAAATTATCGATAGTCCATATCTCGGAAACTATAAGAGATAATGCAATTTGGCAACCGGCAATGTAATTAGCATGCCGAATATTACTTGGAATGTGAATTGGAACGAAATCGCCAATAGATAAGACCATATTACAATTTGGGCCCAAGTTAGAAGCAGAGCCTAAGGTGTAAATTATCGATAGTCCATATCTCGGAAACTATAAGAGATAATGCAATTTGGCAACCGGCAATGTAATTAGCATGCCGAATATTACTTGGAATGTGAATTGGAACGAAATCGCCAATAGATAAGACCATTTTACAATTTGGGCCCAAGTTAGAAGCAGAGCCTAAGGTGTAAATTATCGATAGTCCATATCTCGGAAACTATAAGAGATAATGCAATTTGGCAACCGGAAATGTAATTAGCATGCCGAATATTACTTGGAATGTGAATTGGAACGAAATCGCCAATAGATAAGACCATTTTACAATTTGGGCCCAAGTTAGAAGCAGAGCCTAAGGTGTAAATTATCGATAGTCCATATCTCGGAAACTATAAGAGATAATGCAGTTTCGCAACCGGCAATGTAATTAGCATGCCGAATATTACTTGGAATGTGAATTGGGACGAAATCGCCAATAGATAAGACCATTTTACAATTTGGGCCCAAGTTAGAAGCAGAGCCTAAGGTGTAAATTATCGATAGTCCATATCTCGGAAACTATAGGAGATAATGCAATTTGGCAAACGGCAATGTAATTAGCATGCCGAATATTACTTGGAATGTGAATTGGAACGAAATCGCCAATAGATAAGACCATTTTACAATTTGGGCCCAAGTTACAAGCAGAGCCTAAGGTGTAAATTATCGATAGTCCATATCTCGGAAACTATAAGAGATAATGCAATTTGGCAACCGGCAATGTAATTAGCATGCCGAATACCACTTGGAATGTGAATTGGAACGAAATCGCCAATAGATAAGGCCATTTTACAATTTGGGCCCAAGTAAGAAGCAGAGCCTAAGGTGTAAATTGTCGATAGTCCATATCTCGGAAACTATAAAAGATAATGCAATTTGGCAACCGGCAATGTAATTAGCATGCCGAATATTACTTGGAATGTGAATTGGAACGAAATCGCCAATAGATAAGACCATTTTATAATTTGGGCCCAAGTTAGAAGCAGAGCCTAAGGTGTAAATTATCGATAGTCCATATCTCGGAAACTATAAGAGATAATGCAATTTGGCAACTGGCAATGTAATTAGCATGCCGAATATTACTTGGAATGTGAATTGGAACGAAATCGCCAATAGATAAGACCATTTTACAATTTGGGCCCAAGTTAGAAGCAGAGCCTAAGGTGTAAATTATCCATAGTCCATATCTCGGAAACCATAAGAGATAATGCAATTTGGCAACTGGCAATGTAATTAGCATGCCGAATATTACTTGGAATGTGAATTGGAACGAAATCGCCAATAGATAAGACCATTTTACAATTTGGGCCCAAGTTAGAAGCAGAGCCTAAGGTGTAAATTATCGATAGTCCATATCTCGGAAACTATAAGAGATAATGCAATTTGGCAACCGGCAATGTAATTAGCATGCCGAATATTACTTGGAATGTGAATTGGAATGAAATCGCCAATAGATAAGACCATTTTACAATTTGGGCCCAAGTTAGAAGCAGAGCCTAAGGTGTAAATTATCGATAGTCCATATCTCGGAAACTATAAGAGATAATGCAATTTGGCAACCGGCAATGTAATTAGCATGCCGAATATTACTTGGAATGTGAATTGGAACGAAATCGCCAATAGATAAGACGATTTTACAATTTGGGCCCAAGTTAGAAGCAGAGCCTAAGGTGTAAATTACCGATAGTCCATATCTCGGAAACTATAAGAGATAATGCAATTTGGCAACCGGCAATGTAATTAGCATGCCGAATATTACTTGGAATGTGAATTGGAACGAAATCGCCAATAGATAAGACCATTTTACAATTTGGGCCCAAGTTAGAAGCAGAGCCTAAGGTGTAAATTATCGATAGTCCATATCTCGGAAACTATAAGAGATAATGCAATTTGGCAACCGGCAATGTAATTAGCATGCCGAATATTACTTGGAATGTGAATTGGAATGAAATCGCCAATAGATAAGACCATTTTACAATTTGAACCCAAGTTAGAAGCAGAGCCTAAGGTGTAAATTATCCATAGTCCATATCTCGGAAACTATAAGAGATAATGCAATTTGGCAACTGGCAATGTAATTAGCATGCCGAATATTACTTGGAATGTGAATTGGGACGAAATCGCCAATAGATAAGACCATTTTACAATTTGGGCCCAAGTTAGAAGCAGAGCCTAAGGTGTAAATTATCGATAGTCCATATCTCGGAAACTATAAGAGATAATGCAATTTGGCAACCGGCAATGTAATTAGCATGCCGAATACTACTTGGAATGTGAATTGGAACGAAATCGCCAATAGATAAGACCATTTTACAGTTTGGGCCCAAGTTAGAAGCAGAGCCTAAGGTTAAAAATAATCGATAGTCCATATCTCGGAAACTATAAGAGATAATGCAATTTGGGAACCGGCAATGTAATTAGCATGCCGAATATTACTTGGAATGTGAATTGGAACGAAATCGCCAATAGAGAAGACCATTTTACAATTTGGGCCCAAGTTAGAAGCAGAGCCTAAGGTGTAAATTATCGATAGTCCATATCTCGGAAACTATAAGAGATAATGCAATTTGGCAACCGGCAATGTAATTAGCATGCCGAATATTACTTGGAATGTGAATTGGAACGAAATCGCCAATAGATAAGACCATTTTACAATTTGGGCCCAAGTTAGAAGCAGAGCCTAAGGTGTAAATTATCGATAGTCCATATCTCGGAAACTATAAGAGATAATGCAATTTGGCAACCGGCAATGTCATTAGCATGCCGAATATTACTTGGAATGTGAATTGGAACGAAATCGCCAATAGATAAGGCCATTTTACAATTTGGGCCCAAGTTAGAAGCAGAGCCTAAGGTGTAAATTATCCATAGTCCATATCTCGGAAACTATAAGAGATAATGCAATTTGGCAACCGGCAATGTAATTAGCATGCCGAATATTACTTGGAATGTGAATTGGAACGAAATCGCCAATAGATAAGACCATTTTACAATTTGGGCCCAAGTTAGAAGCAGAGCCTAAGGTGTAAATTATCGATAGTCCGTATCTCGGAAACTATAAGAGATAATGCAATTTGGCAACCGGCAATGTAATTAGCATGCCGAATATTACTTGGAATGTGAATTGGAACGAAATCGCGAATAGATAAGACCATTTTACAATTTGGGCCCAAGTTAGAAGCAGAGCCTAAGGTGTAAATTATCGATAGTCCATATCTCGGAAACTATAAGAGATAATGCAATTTGGCAACCGGCAATGTAATTAGCATGCCGAATATTACTTGGAATGTGAATTGGAACGAAATCGCCAATAGATAAGACCATTTTACAATTTGGGCCCAAGTTAGAAGCAGAGCCTAAGGTGTAAATTATCGATAGTCCATATCTCGGAAACTATAAGAGATAATGCAATTTGGCAACCGGCAATGTAATTAGCATGCCGAATATTACTTGGAATGTGAATTGGAACGAAATCGCCAATAGATAAGACCATATTACAATTTGGGCCCAAGTTAGAAGCAGAGCCTAAGGTGTAAATTATCCATAGTCCATATCTCGGAAACTATAAGAGATAATGCAATTTGGCAACCGGCAATGTAATTAGCATGCCGAATATTACTTGGAATGTGAATTGGAACGAAATCGCCAATAGATAAGACCATTTTACAATTTGGGCCCAAGTTAGAAGCAGAGCCTAAGGTGTAAATTATCGATAGTCCGTATCTCGGAAACTATAAGAGATAATGCAATTTGGCAACCGGCAATGTAATTAGCATGCCGAATATTACTTGGAATGTGAATTGGAACGAAATCGCGAATAGATAAGACCATTTTACAATTTGGGCCCAAGTTAGAAGCAGAGCCTAAGGTGTAAATTATCGATAGTCCATATCTCGGAAACTATAAGAGATAATGCAATTTGGCAACCGGCAATGTAATTAGCATGCCGAATATTACTTGGAATGTGAATTGGAACGAAATCGCCAATAGATAAGACCATTTTACAATTTGGGCCCAAGTTAGAAGCAGAGCCTAAGGTGTAAATTATCGATAGTCCATATCTCGGAAACTATAAGAGATAATGCAATTTGGCAACCGGCAATGTAATTAGCATGCCGAATATTACTTGGAATGTGAATTGGAACGAAATCGCCAATAGATAAGACCATATTACAATTTGGGCCCAAGTTAGGAGCAGAGCCTAAGGTGTAAATTATCGATAGTCCATATCTCGGAAACTATAAGAGATAATGCAATTTGGCAACCGGCAATGTAATTAGCATGCCGAATATTACTTGGAATGTGAATTGGAACGAAATCGCCAATAGATAAGACCATTTTACAATTTGGGCCCAAGTTAGAAGCAGAGCCTAAGGTGTAAATTATCGATAGTCCATATCTCGGAAACTATAAGAGATAATGCAATTTGGCAACCGGCAATGTAATTAGCATGCCGAATATTACTTGGAATGTGAATTGGAACGAAATCGCCAATAGGTAAGACCATTTTACAATTTGGGCCCAAGTTAGAAGCAGAGCCTAAGGTGTAAATTATCGATAGTCCATATCTCGGAAACTATAAGAGATAATTCAATTTGGCCACCGGCAATGTAATTAGCATGCCGAATATTACTTGGAATGTGAATTGGAACGAAATCGCCAATAGATAAGACCATTTTACAATTTGGGCCCAAGTTAGAAGCAGAGCCTAAGGTGTAAATTATCGATAGTCGATATCCCGGAAACTATAAGAGATAATGCAATTTGGCAACCGGCAATGTAATTAGCATGCCGAATATTACTTGGAATGTGAATTGGAACGAAATCGCCAATAGATAAGACCATATTACAATTTGGGCCCAAGTTAGAAGCAGAGCCTAAGGTGTAAATTATCGATAGTCCATATCTCGGAAACTATAAGAGATAATGCAATTTGGCAACCGGCAATGTAATTAGCATGCCGAATATTACTTGGAATGTGAATTGGAATGAAATCGCCAATAGATAAGACCATTTTACAATTTGGGCCCAAGTTAGAAGCAGAGCCTAAGGTGTAAATTATCGATAGTCCATATCTCGGAAACTATAAGAGATAATGCAATTTGGCAACCGGAAATGTAATTAGCATGCCGAATATTACTTGGAATGTGAATTGGAATGAAATCGCCAATAGGTAAGACCATTTTACAATTTGGGCCCAAGTTAGAAGCAGAGCCTAAGGTGTAAATTATCGATAGTCCATATCTCGGAAACTATAAGAGATAATTCAATTTGGCCACCGGCAATGTAATTAGCATGCCGAATATTACTTGGAATGTGAATTGGAACGAAATCGCCAATAGATAAGACCATTTTACAATTTGGGCCCAAGTTAGAAGCAGAGCCTAAGGTGTAAATTATCGATAGTCCATATCCCGGAAACTATAAGAGATAATGCAATTTGGCAACCGGCAATGTAATTAGCATGCCGAATATTACTTGGAATGTGAATTGGAACGAAATCGCCAATAGATAAGGCCATTTTACAATTTGGGCCCAAGTTAGAAGCAGAGCCTAAGGTGTAAATTATCGATAGTCCATATCTCGGAAACTATAAGAGATAATGCAATTTGGCAACCGGCAATGTAATTAGCATGCCGAATATTACTTGGAATGTGAATTGGAACGAAATCGCCAATAGATAAGACCATTTTACAATTTGGGCCCAAGTTAGAAGCAGAGCCTAAGGTGTAAATTATCGATAGTCCATATCTGGGAAACTATAAGAGATAATGCAATTTGGCAACCGGCAATGTAATTAGCATGCCGAATATTACTTGGAAAGTGAATTGGAACGAAATCGCCAATAGATAAGACCATTTTACAATTTGGGCCCAAGTTAGAAGCAGAGCCTAAGGTGTAAATTATCGATAGTCCATATATCGGAAACTATAAGAGATAATGCAATTTGGCAACCGGCAATGTAATTAGCATGCCGAATATTACTTGGAATGTGAATTGGAACGAAATCGCCAATAGATAAGACGATTTTACAATTTGGGCCCAAGTTAGAAGCAGAGCCTAAGGTGTAAATTACCGATAGTCCATATCTCGGAAACTATAAGAGATAATGCAATTTGGCAACCGGCAATGTAATTAGCATGCCGAATATTACTTGGAATGTGAATTGGAACGAAATCGCCAATAGATAAGACCATTTTACAATTTGGGCCCAAGTTAGAAGCAGAGCCTAAGGTGTAAATTATCGATAGTCCATATCTCGGAAACTATAAGAGATAATGCAATTTGGCAACTGGCAATGTAATTAGCATGCCGAATATTACTTGGAATGTGAATTGGGACGAAATCGCCAATAGATAAGACCATTTTAGAATTTGGGCCCAAGTTAGAAGCAGAGCCTAAGGTGTAAATTATCGATAGTCCATATCTCGGAAACTATAAGAGATAATGCAATTTGGCAACCGGCAATGTAATTAGCATGCCGAATACTACTTGGAATGTGAATTGGAACGAAATCGCCAATAGATAAGACCATTTTACAGTTTGGGCCCAAGTTAGAAGCAGAGCCTAAGGTTAAAAATAATCGATAGTCCATATCTCGGAAACTATAAGAGATAATGCAATTTGGGAACCGGCAATGTAATTAGCATGCCGAATATTACCTGGAATGTGAATTGGAACGAAATCGCCAATAGAGAAGACCATTTTACAATTTGGGCCCAAGTTAGAAGCAGAGCCTAAGGTGTAAATTATCGATAGTCCATATCTCGGAAACTATAAGAGATAATGCAATTTGGCAACCGGCAATGTAATTAGCATGCCGAATATTACTTGGAATGTGAATTGGAACGAAATCGCCAATAGATAAGACCATTTTACAATTTGGGCCCAAGTTAGAAGCAGAGCCTAAGGTGTAAATTATCGATAGTCCATATCTCGGAAACTATAAGAGATAATGCAATTTGGCAACCGGCAATGTCATTAGCATGCCGAATATTACTTGGAATGTGAATTGGAACGAAATCGCCAATAGATAAGACCATTTTACAATTTGGGCCCAAGTTAGAAGCAGAGCCTAAGGTGTAAATTATCCATAGTCCATATCTCGGAAACTATAAGAGATAATGCAATTTGGCAACCGGCAATGTAATTAGCATGCCGAATATTACTTGGAATGTGAATTGGAACGAAATCGCCAATAGATAAGACCATTTTACAACTTGGGCCCAAGTTAGAAGCAGAGCCTAAGGTGTAAATTATTGATAGTCCATATCTCGGAAACTCTAAGAGATAATGCAATTTCGCAACCGGCAATGTAATTAGCATGCCGAATATTACTTGGAGTGTGAATTGGAACGAAATCGCCAATAGATAAGACCATTTTACAATTTGGGCCCAAGTTAGAAGCAGAGCCTAAGGTGTAAATTATCGATAGTCCGTATCTCGGAAACTATAAGAGATAATGCAATTTGGCAACCGGCAATGTAATTAGCATGCCGAATATTACATGGAATGTGAATTGGAACGAAATCGCCAATAGATAAGACCATTTTACAATTTGGGCCCAAGTTAGAAGCAGAGCCTAAGGTGTAAATTATCGATAGTCCATATCTCGGAAACTATAAGAGATAATGCAATTTGCCAACCGGCAATGTAATTAGCATGCCGAATATTACTTGGAATGTGAATTGGAACGAAATCGCCAATAGATAAGACCATTTTACAATTTGGGCCCAAGTTAGAAGCAGAGCCTAAGGTGTAAATTATCGATAGTCCATATCTCGGAAACTATAAGAGATAATGCAATTTGGCAACCGGCAATGTAATTAGCATGCCGAATATTACTTGGAATGTGAATTGGAACGAAATCGCCAATAGATAAGACCATTTTACAATTTGGGCCCAAGTTAGAAGCAGAGCCTAAGGTGTAAATTATCGATAGTCCATATCTCGGAAACTATAAGAGATAATGCAATTTGGCAACCGGCAATGTAATTAGCATGCCGAATATTACTTGGAATGTGAATTGGAACGAAATCGCCAATAGATAAGACCATATCGCAATTTGGGCCCAAGTTAGAAGCAGAGTATAAGGTGTAAATTATCGATAGTCCATATCTCGGAAACTATAAGAGATAATGCAATTTGGCAACCGGCAATGTAATTAGCATGCCGAATATTACTTGGAATGTGAATTGGAACGAAATCGCCAATAGATAAGACCATTTTACAATTTGGGCCCAAGTTAGAAGCAGAGCCTAAGGTGTAAATTATCGATAGTCCATATCTCGGAAACTATAAGAGATAATGCAATTTGGCAACCGGCAATGTAATTAGCATGCCGAATATTACTTGGAATGTGAATTGGAACGAAATCGCCAATAGGTAAGACCATTTTACAATTTGGGCCCAAGTTAGAAGCAGAGCCTAAGGTGTAAATTATCGATAGTCCATATCTCGGAAACTATAAGAGATAATTCAATTTGGCCACCGGCAATGTAATTAGCATGCCGAATATTACTTGGAATGTGAATTGGAACGAAATCGCCAATAGATAAGACCATTTTACAATTTGAACCCAAGTTAGAAGCAGAGCCTAAGGTGTAAATTATCCATAGTCCATATCTCGGAAACTATAAGAGATAATGCAATTTGGCAACTGGCAATGTAATTAGCATGCCGAATATTACTTGGAATGTGAATTGGGACGAAATCGCCAATAGATAAGACCATTTTACAATTTGGGCCCAAGTTAGAAGCAGAGCCTAAGCTGTAAATTATCGATAGTCCATATCTCAGAAACTATAAGAGATAATGCAATTTGGCAACCGGCAATGTAATTAGCATGCCGAATACCACTTGTAATGTGAATTGGAAACGAAATCGCCAATAGATAAGACCATTTTACAATTTGGGCCCAAGTTAGAAGCAGAGCCTAAGGTGTAAATTATCGATAGTCCATATCTCGGAAACTATAAGAGATAATTCAATTTGGCAACCGGCAATGTAATTAGCATGCCGAATATTACTTGGAATATGAATTGGAATGAAATCGCCAATAGATAAGACCATTTTACAGTTTGAACCCAAGTTAGAAGCAGAGCCTAAGGTGTAAATTATCCATAGTCCATATCTCGGAAACTATAAGAGATAATGCAATTTGGCAACTGGCAATGTAATTAGCATGCCGAATATTACTTGGAATGTGAATTGGGACGAAATCGCCAATAGATAAGACCATTTTACAATTTGGGCCCAAGTTAGAAGCAGAGCCTAAGGTGTAAATTATCGATAGTACATATCTCGGAAACTATAAGAGATAATGCAATTTGGCAACCGGCAATGTAATTAGCATGCCGAATACTACTTGGAATGTGAATTGGATCGAAATCGCCAATAGATAAGACCATTTTACAGTTTGGGCCCAAGTTAGAAGCAGAGCCTAAGGTTAAAAATAATCGATAGTCCATATCTCGGAAACTATAAGAGATAATGCAATTTGGGAACCGGCAATGTAATTAGCATGCCGAATATTACTTGGAATGTGAATTGGAACGAAATCGCCAATAGAGAAGACCATTTTACAATTTGGGCCCAAGTTAGAAGCAGAGCCTAAGGTGTAAATTATCGATAGTCCATATCTCGGAAACTATAAGAGATAATGCAATTTGGCAACCGGAAATGTAATTAGCATGCCGAATATTACTTGGAATGTGAATTGGAACGAAATCGCCAATAGATAAGACCATTTTACAATTTGGGCCCAAGTTAGAAGCAGAGCCTAAGGTGTAAATTATCGATAGTCCATATCTCGGAAACTATAAGAGATAATGCAATTTGGCAACCGGCAATGTCATTAGCATGCCGAATATTACTTGGAATGTGAATTGGAACGAAATCGCCAATAGATAAGACCATTTTACAATTTGGGCCCAAGTTAGAAGCAGAGCCTAAGCTGTAAATTATCGATAGTCCATATCTCGGAAACTATAAGAGATAATGCAATTTGGCAACCGGCAATGTAATTAGCATGCCGAATACCACTTGGAATGTGAATTGGAACGAAATCGCCAATAGATAAGACCATTTTACAATTTGGGCCCAAGTTAGAAGCAGAGCCTAAGGTGTAAATTATCGATAGTCCATATCTCGGAAACTATAAGAGATAATTCAATTTGGCAACCGGCAATGTAATTAGCATGCCGAATATTACTTGGAATGTGAATTGGAACGAAATCGCCAATAGATAAGACCATTTTACAATTTGGGCCCAAGTTAGAAGCAGAGCCTAAGGTGTAAATTATCGATAGTCCATATCTCGGAAACTAAAAGAGATAATGCAATTTGGCAACCGGCAATGTAACTGGCATGCCGAATATTACTTGGAATGTGAATTGGGACGAAATCGCCAATAGATAAGACCATTTTACAATTTGGGCCCAAGTTAGAAGCAGAGCCTAAGGTGTAAATTATCGATAGTCCATATCTCGGAAACTGTAAGAGATAATGCAGTTTCGCCACCGGCAATGTAATTAGCATGCCGAATATTACTTGGAATGTGAATTGGGACGAAATCGCCAATAGATAAGACCATTTTACAATTTGGGCCCAAGTTAGAAGCAGAGCCTAAGGTGTAAATTATCGATAGTCTATATCTCGGAAACTAAAAGAGATAATGCAATTTGGCAACCGGCAATGTAATTAGCATGCCGAATACTACTTGGAATGTGAATTGGAACGAAATCGCCAATAGATAAGACCATTTTACAGTTTGGGCCCAAGTTAGAAGCAGAGCCTAAGGTTAAAAATAATCGATAGTCCATATCTCGGAAACTATAAGAGATAATGCAATTTGGGAACCGGCAATGTAATTAGCATGCCGAATATTACTTGGAATGTGAATTGGAACGAAATCGCCAATAGAGAAGACCATTTTACAATTTGGGCCCAAGTTAGAAGCAGAGCCTAAGGTGTAAATTATCGATAGTCCATATCTCGGAAACTATAAGAGATAATGCAATTTGGCAACCGGCAATGTAATTAGCATGCCGAATACCACTTGGAATGTGAATTGGAACGAAATCGCCAATAGATAAGACCATTTTACAATTTGGGCCCAAGTTAGAAGCAGAGCCTAAGGTGTAAATTATCGATAGTCCATATCTCGGAAACTATAAGAGATAATTCAATTTGGCAACCGGCAATGTAATTAGCATGCCGAATATTACTTGGAATGTGAATTGGAACGAAATCGCCAATAGATAAGACCATTTTACAATTTGGGCCCAAGTTAGAAGCAGAGCCTAAGGTGTAAATTATCGATAGTCCATATCTCGGAAACTAAAAGAGATAATGCAATTTGGCAACCGGCAATGTAACTGGCATGCCGAATATTACTTGGAATGTGAATTGGGACGAAATCGCCAATAGATAAGACCATTTTACAATTTGGGCCCAAGTTAGAAGCAGAGCCTAAGGTGTAAATTATCGATAGTCCATATCTCGGAAACTGTAAGAGATAATGCAGTTTCGCCACCGGCAATGTAATTAGCATGCCGAATATTACTTGGAATGTGAATTGGGACGAAATCGCCAATAGATAAGACCATTTTACAATTTGGGCCCAAGTTAGAAGCAGAGCCTAAGGTGTAAATTATCGATAGTCTATATCTCGGAAACTAAAAGAGATAATGCAATTTGGCAACCGGCAATGTAATTAGCATGCCGAATACTACTTGGAATGTGAATTGGAACGAAATCGCCAATAGATAAGACCATTTTACAGTTTGGGCCCAAGTTAGAAGCAGAGCCTAAGGTTAAAAATAATCGATAGTCCATATCTCGGAAACTATAAGAGATAATGCAATTTGGGAACCGGCAATGTAATTAGCATGCCGAATATTACTTGGAATGTGAATTGGAACGAAATCGCCAATAGAGAAGACCATTTTACAATTTGGGCCCAAGTTAGAAGCAGAGCCTAAGGTGTAAATTATCGATAGTCCATATCTCGGAAACTATAAGAGATAATGCAATTTGGCAACCGGCAATGTAATTAGCATGCCGAATATTACTTGGAATGTGAATTGGAACGAAATCGCCAATAGATAAGACCATTTTACAATTTGGGCCCAAGTTAGAAGCAGAGCCTAAGGTGTAAATTATCGATAGTCCATATCTCGGAAACTATAAGAGATAATGCAATTTGGCAACCGGCAATGTCATTAGCATGCCGAATATTACTTGGAATGTGAATTGGAACGAAATCGCCAATAGATAAGGCCATTTTACAATTTGGGCCCAAGTTAGAAGCAGAGCCTAAGGTGTAAATTATCCATAGTCCATATCTCGGAAACTATAAGAGATAATGCAATTTGGCAACCGGCAATGTAATTAGCATGCCGAATATTACTTGGAATGTGAATTGGAACGAAATCGCCAATAGATAAGACCATTTTACAATTTGGGCCCAAGTTAGAAGCAGAGCCTAAGGTGTAAATTATCGATAGTCCGTATCTCGGAAACTATAAGAGATAATGCAATTTGGCAACCGGCAATGTAATTAGCATGCCGAATATTACTTGGAATGTGAATTGGAACGAAATCGCGAATAGATAAGACCATTTTACAATTTGGGCCCAAGTTAGAAGCAGAGCCTAAGGTGTAAATTATCGATAGTCCATATCTCGGAAACTATAAGAGATAATGCAATTTGGCAACCGGCAATGTAATTAGCATGCCGAATATTACTTGGAATGTGAATTGGAACGAAATCGCCAATAGATAAGACCATTTTACAATTTGGGCCCAAGTTAGAAGCAGAGCCTAAGGTGTAAATTATCGATAGTCCATATCTCGGAAACTATAAGAGATAATGCAATTTGGCAACCGGCAATGTAATTAGCATGCCGAATATTACTTGGAATGTGAATTGGAACGAAATCGCCAATAGATAAGACCATATTACAATTTGGGCCCAAGTTAGGAGCAGAGCCTAAGGTGTAAATTATCGATAGTCCATATCTCGGAAACTATAAGAGATAATGCAATTTGGCAACCGGCAATGTAATTAGCATGCCGAATATTACTTGGAATGTGAATTGGAACGAAATCGCCAATAGATAAGACCATTTTACAATTTGGGCCCAAGTTAGAAGCAGAGCCTAAGGTGTAAATTATCGATAGTCCATATCTCGGAAACTATAAGAGATAATGCAATTTGGCAACCGGCAATGTAATTAGCATGCCGAATATTACTTGGAATGTGAATTGGAACGAAATCGCCAATAGGTAAGACCATTTTACAATTTGGGCCCAAGTTAGAAGCAGAGCCTAAGGTGTAAATTATCGATAGTCCATATCTCGGAAACTATAAGAGATAATTCAATTTGGCCACCGGCAATGTAATTAGCATGCCGAATATTACTTGGAATGTGAATTGGAACGAAATCGCCAATAGATAAGACCATTTTACAATTTGGGCCCAAGTTAGAAGCAGAGCCTAAGGTGTAAATTATCGATAGTCGATATCCCGGAAACTATAAGAGATAATGCAATTTGGCAACCGGCAATGTAATTAGCATGCCGAATATTACTTGGAATGTGAATTGGAACGAAATCGCCAATAGATAAGACCATATTACAATTTGGGCCCAAGTTAGAAGCAGAGCCTAAGGTGTAAATTATCGATAGTCCATATCTCGGAAACTATAAGAGATAATGCAATTTGGCAACCGGCAATGTAATTAGCATGCCGAATATTACTTGGAATGTGAATTGGAACGAAATCGCCAATAGATAAGACCATTTTACAATTTGGGCCCAAGTTAGAAGCAGAGCCTAAGGTGTAAATTATCGATAGTCCATATCTCGGAAACTATAAGAGATAATGCAATTTGGCAACCGGAAATGTAATTAGCATGCCGAATATTACTTGGAATGTGAATTGGAACGAAATCGCCAATAGGTAAGACCATTTTACAATTTGGGCCCAAGTTAGAAGCAGAGCCTAAGGTGTAAATTATCGATAGTCCATATCTCGGAAACTATAAGAGATAATTCAATTTGGCCACCGGCAATGTAATTAGCATGCCGAATATTACTTGGAATGTGAATTGGAACGAAATCGCCAATAGATAAGACCATTTTACAATTTGGGCCCAAGTTAGAAGCAGAGCCTAAGGTGTAAATTATCGATAGTCCATATCCCGGAAACTATAAGAGATAATGCAATTTGGCAACCGGCAATGTAATTAGCATGCCGAATATTACTTGGAATGTGAATTGGAACGAAATCGCCAATAGATAAGGCCATTTTACAATTTGGGCCCAAGTTAGAAGCAGAGCCTAAGGTGTAAATTATCGATAGTCCATATCTCGGAAACTATAAGAGATAATGCAATTTGGCAACCGGCAATGTAATTAGCATGCCGAATATTACTTGGAATGTGAATTGGAACGAAATCGCCAATAGATAAGACCATTTTACAATTTGGGCCCAAGTTAGAAGCAGAGCCTAAGGTGTAAATTATCGATAGTCCATATCTGGGAAACTATAAGAGATAATGCAATTTGGCAACCGGCAATGTAATTAGCATGCCGAATATTACTTGGAAAGTGAATTGGAACGAAATCGCCAATAGATAAGACCATTTTACAATTTGGGCCCAAGTTAGAAGCAGAGCCTAAGGTGTAAATTATCGATAGTCCATATATCGGAAACTATAAGAGATAATGCAATTTGGCAACCGGCAATGTAATTAGCATGCCGAATATTACTTGGAATGTGAATTGGAACGAAATCGCCAATAGATAAGACGATTTTACAATTTGGGCCCAAGTTAGAAGCAGAGCCTAAGGTGTAAATTACCGATAGTCCATATCTCGGAAACTATAAGAGATAATGCAATTTGGCAACCGGCAATGTAATTAGCATGCCGAATATTACTTGGAATGTGAATTGGAACGAAATCGCCAATAGATAAGACCATTTTACAATTTGGGCCCAAGTTAGAAGCAGAGCCTAAGGTGTAAATTATCGATAGTCCATATCTCGGAAACTATAAGAGATAATGCAATTTGGCAACTGGCAATGTAATTAGCATGCCGAATATTACTTGGAATGTGAATTGGGACGAAATCGCCAATAGATAAGACCATTTTAGAATTTGGGCCCAAGTTAGAAGCAGAGCCTAAGGTGTAAATTATCGATAGTCCATATCTCGGAAACTATAAGAGATAATGCAATTTGGCAACCGGCAATGTAATTAGCATGCCGAATACTACTTGGAATGTGAATTGGAACGAAATCGCCAATAGATAAGACCATTTTACAGTTTGGGCCCAAGTTAGAAGCAGAGCCTAAGGTTAAAAATAATCGATAGTCCATATCTCGGAAACTATAAGAGATAATGCAATTTGGGAACCGGCAATGTAATTAGCATGCCGAATATTACCTGGAATGTGAATTGGAACGAAATCGCCAATAGAGAAGACCATTTTACAATTTGGGCCCAAGTTAGAAGCAGAGCCTAAGGTGTAAATTATCGATAGTCCATATCTCGGAAACTATAAGAGATAATGCAATTTGGCAACCGGCAATGTAATTAGCATGCCGAATATTACTTGGAATGTGAATTGGAACGAAATCGCCAATAGATAAGACCATTTTACAATTTGGGCCCAAGTTAGAAGCAGAGCCTAAGGTGTAAATTATCGATAGTCCATATCTCGGAAACTATAAGAGATAATGCAATTTGGCAACCGGCAATGTCATTAGCATGCCGAATATTACTTGGAATGTGAATTGGAACGAAATCGCCAATAGATAAGACCATTTTACAATTTGGGCCCAAGTTAGAAGCAGAGCCTAAGGTGTAAATTATCCATAGTCCATATCTCGGAAACTATAAGAGATAATGCAATTTGGCAACCGGCAATGTAATTAGCATGCCGAATATTACTTGGAATGTGAATTGGAACGAAATCGCCAATAGATAAGACCATTTTACAACTTGGGCCCAAGTTAGAAGCAGAGCCTAAGGTGTAAATTATCGATAGTCCATATCTCGGAAACTATAAGAGATAATGCAATTTGGCAACCGGCAATGTAATTAGCATGCCGAATATTACTTGGAATGTGAATTGGAACGAAATCGCCAATAGATAAGACCATTTTACAATTTGGGCCCAAGTTAGAAGCAGAGCCTAAGGTGTAAATTATCGATAGTCCATATCTCGGAAACTATAAGAGATAATGCAATTTGGCAACCGGCAATGTAATTAGCATGCCGAATATTACTTGGAATGTGAATTGGAACGAAATCGCCAATAGGTAAGACCATTTTACAATTTGGGCCCAAGTTAGAAGCAGAGCCTAAGGTGTAAATTATCGATAGTCCATATCTCGGAAACTATAAGAGATAATTCAATTTGGCCACCGGCAATGTAATTAGCATGCCGAATATTACTTTGAATGTGAATTGGAACGAAATCGCCAATAGATAAGACCATTTTACAATTTGGGCCCAAGTTAGAAGCAGAGCCTAAGGTGTAAATTATCGATAGTCCATATCTCGGAAACTATAAGAGATAATGCAATTTGGCAACCGGCAATGTAATTAGCATGCCGAATATTACTTGGAATGTGAATTGGAACGAAATCGCCAATAGATAAGACCATATTACAATTTGGGCCCAAGTTAGAAGCAGAGCCTAAGGTGTAAATTATCCATAGTCCATATCTCGGAAACTATAAGAGATAATGCAATTTGGCAACCGGCAATGTAATTAGCATGCCGAATATTACTTGGAATGTGAATTGGAACGAAATCGCCAATAGATAAGACCATTTTACAATTTGGGCCCAAGTTAGAAGCAGAGCCTAAGGTGTAAATTATCGATAGTCCATATCTCGGAAACTATAAGAGATAATGCAATTTGGCAACCGGCAATGTAATTAGCATGCCGAATATTACTTGGAATGTGAATTGGAACGAAATCGCCAATAGGTAAGACCATTTTACAATTTGGGCCCAAGTTAGAAGCAGAGCCTAAGGTGTAAATTATCGATAGTCCATATCTCGGAAACTATAAGAGATAATTCAATTTGGCCACCGGCAATGTAATTAGCATGCCGAATATTACTTTGAATGTGAATTGGAACGAAATCGCCAATAGATAAGACCATTTTACAATTTGGGCCCAAGTTAGAAGCAGAGCCTAAGGTGTAAATTATCGATAGTCCATATCCCGGAAACTATAAGAGATAATGCAATTTGGCAACCGGCAATGTAATTAGCATGCCGAATATTACTTGGAATGTGAATTGGAACGAAATCGCCAATAGATAAGGCCATTTTACAATTTGGGCCCAAGTTAGAAGCAGAGCCTAAGGTGTAAATTATCGATAGTCCATATCTCGGAAACTATAAGAGATAATGCAATTTGGCAACCGGCAATGTAATTAGCATGCCGAATATTACTTGGAAAGTGAATTGGAACGAAATCGCCAATAGATAAGACCATTTTACAATTTGGGCCCAAGTTAGAAGCAGAGCCTAAGGTGTAAATTATCGATAGTCCATATCTCGGAAACTAAAAGAGATAATGCAATTTGGCAACCGGCAATGTAATTAGCATGCCGAATATTACTTGGAATGTGAATTGGAACGAAATCGCCAATAGATAAGACCATTTTACAATTTGGGCCCAAGTTAGAAGCAGAGCCTAAGGTGTAAATTATCGATAGTCCATATCTCGGAAACTATAAGAGATAATGCAGTTTCGCAACCGGCAATGTAATTAGCATGCCGAATATTACTTGGAATGTGAATTGGGACGAAATCGCCAATAGATAAGACCATTTTACAATTTGGGCCCAAGTTAGAAGCAGAGCCTAAGGTGTAAATTATCGATAGTCCATATCTTGGAAACTATAAGAGATAATGCAATTTGGCAACCGGCAATGTAATTAGCATGCCGAATATTACTTGGAATGTGAATTGGAATGAAATCGCCAATAGATAAGACCATTTTACAATTTGGGCCCAAGTTAGAAGCAGAGCCTAAGGTGTAAATTATCCATAGTCCATATCTCGGAAACTATAAGAGATAATGCAATTTGGCAACTGGCAATGTAATTAGCATGCCGAATATTACTTGGAATGTGAATTGGGACGAAATCGCCAATAGATAAGACCATTTTACAATTTGGGCCCAAGTTAGAAGCAGAGCCTAAGGTGTAAATTATCGATAGTCCATATCTCGGAAACTATAAGAGATAATGCAATTTGGCAACCGGCAATGTAATTAGCATGCCGAATACTACTTGGAATGTGAATTGGATCGAAATCGCCAATAGATAAGACCATTTTACAGTTTGGGCCCAAGTTAGAAGCAGAGCCTAAGGTAAAAATAATCGATAGTCCATATCTCGGAAACTATAAGAGATAATGCAATTTGGGAACCGGCAATGTAATTAGCATGCCGAATATTACTTGGAATGTGAATTGGAACGAAATCGCCAATAGAGAAGACCATTTTACAATTTGGGCCCAAGTTAGAAGCAGAGCCTAAGGTGTAAATTATCGATAGTCCATATCTCGGAAACTATAAGAGATAATGCAATTTGGCAACCGGCAATGTAATTAGCATGCCGAATATTACTTGGAATGTGAATTGGAATGAAATCGCCAATAGATAAGACCATTTTACAATTTGGGCCCAAGTTAGAAGCAGAGCCTAAGCTGTAAATTATCCATAGTCCATATCTCGGAAACTATAAGAGATAATGCAATTTGGCAACTGGCAATGTAATTAGCATGCCGAATATTACTTGGAATGTGAATTGGGACGAAATCGCCAATAGATAAGACCATTTTACAATTTGGGCCCAAGTTAGAAGCAGAGCCTAAGGTGTAAATTATCGATAGTCCATATCTTGGAAACTATAAGAGATAATGCAATTTGGCAACCGGCAATGTAATTAGCATGCCGAATATTACTTGGAATGTGAATTGGAACGAAATCGCCAATAGATAAGACCATTTTACAATTTGGGCCCAAGTTAGAAGCAGAGCCTAAGGTGTAAATTATCGATAGTCCATATCTCGGAAACTATAAGAGATAATGCAATTTGGCAACCGGCAATGTAATTAGCATGCCGAATATTACTTGGAATGTGAATTGGAACGAAATCGCCAATAGGTAAGACCATTTTACAATTTGGGCCCAAGTTAGAAGCAGAGCCTAAGGTGTAAATTATCGATAGTCCATATCTCGGAAACTATAAGAGATAATGCAATTTGGCAACCGGCAATGTAATTAGCATGCCGAATATTACTTGGAATGTAAATTGGAACGAAATCGCCAATAGATAAGACCATTTTACAATTTGGGCCCAAGTTAGAAGCAGAGCCTAAGGTGTAAATTATCGATAGTCCATATCTCGGAAACTATAAGAGATAATGCAATTTGGCAACCGGCAATGTAATTAGCATGCCGAATATTACTTGGAATGTGAATTGGAACGAAATCGCCAATAGGTAAGACCATTTTACAATTTGGGCCCAAGTTAGAAGCAGAGCCTAAGGTGTAAATTATCGATAGTCCATATCTCGGAAACTATAAGAGATAATTCAATTTGGCCACCGGCAATGTAATTAGCATGCCGAATATTACTTTGAATGTGAATTGGAACGAAATCGCCAATAGATAAGACCATTTTACAATTTGGGCCCAAGTTAGAAGCAGAGCCTAAGGTGTAAATTATCGATAGTCCATATCCCGGAAACTATAAGAGATAATGCAATTTGGCAACCGGCAATGTAATTAGCATGCCGAATATTACTTGGAATGTGAATTGGAACGAAATCGCCAATAGATAAGGCCATTTTACAATTTGGGCCCAAGTTAGAAGCAGAGCCTAAGGTGTAAATTATCGATAGTCCATATCTCGGAAACTATAAGAGATAATGCAATTTGGCAACCGGCAATGTAATTAGCATGCCGAATATTACTTGGAAAGTGAATTGGAACGAAATCGCCAATAGATAAGACCATTTTACAATTTGGGCCCAAGTTAGAAGCAGAGCCTAAGGTGTAAATTATCGATAGTCCATATCTCGGAAACTAAAAGAGATAATGCAATTTGGCAACCGGCAATGTAATTAGCATGCCGAATATTACTTGGAATGTGAATTGGAACGAAATCGCCAATAGATAAGAGCATTTTACAATTTGGGCCCAAGTTAGAAGCAGAGCCTAAGGTGTAAATTATCGATAGTCCATATCTCGGAAACTATAAGAGATAATGCAGTTTCGCAACCGGCAATGTAATTAGCATGCCGAATATTACTTGGAATGTGAATTGGGACGAAATCGCCAATAGATAAGACCATTTTACAATTTGGGCCCAAGTTAGAAGCAGAGCCTAAGGTGTAAATTATCGATAGTCCATATCTTGGAAACTATAAGAGATAATGCAATTTGGCAACCGGCAATGTAATTAGCATGCCGAATATTACTTGGAATGTGAATTGGAATGAAATCGCCAATAGATAAGACCATTTTACAATTTGGGCCCAAGTTAGAAGCAGAGCCTAAGGTGTAAATTATCCATAGTCCATATCTCGGAAACTATAAGAGATAATGCAATTTGGCAACTGGCAATGTAATTAGCATGCCGAATATTACTTGGAATGTGAATTGGGACGAAATCGCCAATAGATAAGACCATTTTACAATTTGGGCCCAAGTTAGAAGCAGAGCCTAAGGTGTAAATTATCGATAGTCCATATCTCGGAAACTATAAGAGATAATGCAATTTGGCAACCGGCAATGTAATTAGCATGCCGAATACTACTTGGAATGTGAATTGGATCGAAATCGCCAATAGATAAGACCATTTTACAGTTTGGGCCCAAGTTAGAAGCAGAGCCTAAGGTTAAAAATAATCGATAGTCCATATCTCGGAAACTATAAGAGATAATGCAATTTGGGAACCGGCAATGTAATTAGCATGCCGAATATTACTTGGAATGTGAATTGGAACGAAATCGCCAATAGAGAAGACCATTTTACAATTTGGGCCCAAGTTAGAAGCAGAGCCTAAGGTGTAAATTATCGATAGTCCATATCTCGGAAACTATAAGAGATAATGCAATTTGGCAACCGGCAATGTAATTAGCATGCCGAATATTACTTGAAATGTGAATTGGAACGAAATCGCCAATAGATAAGACCATTTTACAATTTGGGCCCAAGTTAGAAGCAGAGCCTAAGGTTAAAAATAATCGATAGTCCATATCTCGGGAACTATAAGAGATAATGCAATTTGGGAACCGGCAATGTAATTAGCATGCCGAATATTACTTGGAATGTGAATTGGAACGAAATCGCCAATAGAGAAGACCATTTTACAATTTGGGCCCAAGTTAGAAGCAGAGCCTAAGGTGTAAATTATCGATAGTCCATATCTCGGAAACTATAAGAGATAATGCAATTTGGCAACCGGCAATGTAATTAGCATGCCGAATATTACTTGGAATGTGAATTGGAACGAAATCGCCAATAGGTAAGACCATTTTACAATTTGGGCCCAAGTTAGAAGCAGAGCCTAAGGTGTAAATTATCGATAGTCCATATCTCGGAAACTATAAGAGATAATGCAATTTGGCAACCGGCAATGTCATTAGCATGCCGAATATTACTTGGAATGTGAATTGGAACGAAATCGCCAATAGATAAGACCATTTTACAATTTGGGCCCAAGTTAGAAGCAGAACCTAAGGTGTAAATTATCCATAGTCCATATCTCGGAAACTATAAGAGATAATGCAATTTGCCAACCGGCAATGTAATTAGCATGCCGAATATTATTTGGAATGTGAATTGGAACGAAATCGCCAATAGATAAGACCATTTTACAACTTGGGCCCAAGTTAGAAGCAGAGCCTAAGGTGTAAATTATTGATAGTCCATATCTCGGAAACTATAAGAGATAATGCAATTTCGCAACCGGCAATGTAATTAGCATGCCGAATATTACTTGGAGTGTGAATTGGAACGAAATCGCCAATAGATAAGACCATTTTACAATTTGGGCCCAAGTTAGAAGCAGAGCCTAAGGTGTAAATTATCGATAGTCCGTATCTCGGAAACTATAAGAGATAATGCAATTTGGCAACCGGCAATGTAATTAGCATGCCGAATATTACTTGGAATGTGAATTGGAACGAAATCGCCAATAGATAAGACCATTTTACAATTTGGGCCCAAGTTAGAAGCAGAGCCTAAGGTGTAAATTATCGATAGTCCATATCTCGGAAACTATAAGAGATAATGCAATTTGGCAACCGGCAATGTAATTAGCATGCCGAATATTACTTGGAATGTGAATTGGAACGAAATCGCCAATAGATAAGACCATTTTACAATTTGGGCCCAAGTTAGAAGCAGAACCTAAGGTGTAAATTATCCATAGTCCATATCTCGGAAACTATAAGAGATAATGCAATTTGGCAACCGGCAACGTAATTAGCATGCCGAATATTACTTGGAATGTGAATTGGAACGAAATCGCCAATAGATAAGACCATATTACAATTTGGGCCCAAGTTAGAAGCAGAGCCTAAGGTGTAAATTATCGATAGTCCATATCTCGGAAACTATAAGAGATAATGCAATTTGGCAAACGGCAACGTAATTAGCATGCCGAATATTACTTGGAATGTGAATTGGAACGAAATCGCCAATAGATAAGACCATTTTACAATTTGGGCCCAAGTTAGAAGCAGAGCCTAAGGTGTAAATTATCGATAGTCCTTATCTCGGAAACTATAAGAGATAATGCAATTTGGGAACAGGCAATGTAATTAGCATGCCGAATATTACTTGGAATGTGAATTGCAACGAAATCGCCAATAGAGAAGACCATTTTACAATTTGGGCCCAAGTTAGAAGCAGAGCCTAAGGTGTAAATTATCGATAGTCCATATCTCGGAAACTATAAGAGATAATGCAATTTGGCAACCTGCAATGTAATTAGCATGCCGAATATTACTTGGAATGTGAATTGGAACGAAATCGCCAATAGATAAGACCATTTTACAATTTGGGCCCAAGTTAGAAGCAGAGCCTAAGGTGTAAATTATCGATAGTCCATATCTCGGAAACTATAAGAGATAATGCAATTTGGCAACCGGCAATGTCATTAGCATGCCGAATATTACTTGGAATGTGAATTGGAACGAAATCGCCAATAGATAAGACCATTTTACAATTTGGGCCCAAGTTAGAAGCAGAGCCTAAGGTGTAAATTATCGATAGTCCATATCTTGGAAACTATAAGAGATAATGCAATTTGGCAACCGGCAATGTAATTAGCATGCCGAATATTACTTGGAATGTGAATTGGAATGAAATCGCCAATAGATAAGACCATTTTACAATTTGGGCCCAAGTTAGAAGCAGAGCCTAAGGTGTAAATTATCCATAGTCCATATCTCGGAAACTATAAGAGATAATGCAATTTGGCAACTGGCAATGTAATTAGCATGCCGAATATTACTTGGAATGTGAATTGGGACGAAATCGCCAATAGATAAGACCATTTTACAATTTGGGCCCAAGTTAGAAGCAGAGCCTAAGGTGTAAATTATCGATAGTCCATATCTCGGAAACTATAAGAGATAATGCAATTTGGCAACCGGCAATGTAATTAGCATGCCGAATACTACTTGGAATGTGAATTGGATCGAAATCGCCAATAGATAAGACCATTTTACAGTTTGGGCCCAAGTTAGAAGCAGAGCCTAAGGTTAAAAATAATCGATAGTCCATATCTCGGAAACTATAAGAGATAATGCAATTTGGGAACCGGCAATGTAATTAGCATGCCGAATATTACTTGGAATGTGAATTGGAACGAAATCGCCAATAGAGAAGACCATTTTACAATTTGGGCCCAAGTTAGAAGCAGAGCCTAAGGTGTAAATTATCGATAGTCCATATCTCGGAAACTATAAGAGATAATGCAATTTGGCAACCGGAAATGTAATTAGCATGCCGAATATTACTTGGAATGTGAATTGGAATGAAATCGCCAATAGATAAGACCATTTTACAATTTGGGCCCAAGTTAGAAGCAGAGCCTAAGGTTAAAAATAATCGATAGTCCATATCTCGGAAACTATAAGAGATAATGCAATTTGGGAACCGGCAATGTAATTAGCATGCCGAATATTACTTGGAATGTGAATTGGAACGAAATCGCCAATAGAGAAGACCATTTTACAATTTGGGCCCAAGTTAGAAGCAGAGCCTAAGGTGTAAATTATCGATAGTCCATATCTCGGAAACTATAAGAGATAATGCAATTTGGCAACCGGCAATGTAATTAGCATGCCGAATATTACTTGGAATGTGAATTGGAACGAAATCGCCAATAGATAAGACCATTTTACAATTTGGGCCCAAGTTAGAAGCAGAGCCTAAGGTGTAAATTATCGATAGTCCATATCTCGGAAACTATAAGAGATAATGCAATTTGGCAACCGGCAATGTCATTAGCATGCCGAATATTACTTGGAATGTGAATTGGAACGAAATCGCCAATAGATAAGACCATTTTACAATTTGGGCCCAAGTTAGAAGCAGAACCTAAGGTGTAAATTATCCATAGTCCATATCTCGGAAACTATAAGAGATAATGCAATTTGGCAACCGGCAATGTAATTAGCATGCCGAATATTATTTGGAATGTGAATTGGAACGAAATCGCCAATAGATAAGACCATTTTACAACTTGGGCCCAAGTTAGAAGCAGAGCCTAAGGTGTAAATTATTGATAGTCCATATCTCGGAAACTATAAGAGATAATGCAATTTCGCAACCGGCAATGTAATTAGCATGCCGAATATTACTTGGAGTGTGAATTGGAACGAAATCGCCAATAGATAAGACCATTTTACAATTTGGGCCCAAGTTAGAAGCAGAGCCTAAGGTGTAAATTATCGATAGTCCGTATCTCGGAAACTATAAGAGATAATGCAATTTGGCAACCGGCAATGTAATTAGCATGCCGAATATTACTTGGAATGTGAATTGGAACGAAATCGCCAATAGATAAGACCATTTTACAATTTGGGCCCAAGTTAGAAGCAGAGCCTAAGGTGTAAATTATCGATAGTCCATATCTCGGAAACTATAAGAGATAATGCAATTTGGCAACCGGCAATGTAATTAGCATGCCGAATATTACTTGGAATGTGAATTGGAACGAAATCGCCAATAGATAAGACCATTTTACAATTTGGGCCCAAGTTAGAAGCAGAGCCTAAGGTGTAAATTATCGATAGTCCATATCTCGGAAACTATAAGAGATAATGCAATTTGGCAACCGGCAATGTAATTAGCATGCCGAATATTACTTGGAATGTGAATTGGAACGAAATCGCCAATAGATAAGACCATTTTACAATTTGGGCCCAAGTTAGAAGCAGAGCCTAAGGTGTAAATTATCGATAGTCCATATCTCGGAAACTATAAGAGATAATGCAATTTGGCAACCGGCAATGTAATTAGCATGCCGAATATTACTTGGAATGTGAATTGGAACGAAATCGCCAATAGATAAGACCATATTACAATTTGGGCCCAAGTTAGAAGCAGAGCCTAAGGTGTAAATTATCGATAGTCCATATCTCGGAAACTATAAGAGATAATGCAATTTGGCAACCGGCAACGTAATTAGCATGCCGAATATTACTTGGAATGTGAATTGGAACGAAATCGCCAATAGATAAGACCATTTTACAATTTGGGCCCAAGTTAGAAGCAGAGCCTAAGGTGTAAATTATCGATAGTCCATATCTCGGAAACTATAAGAGATAATGCAATTTGGGAACAGGCAATGTAATTAGCATGCCGAATATTACTTGGAATGTGAATTGCAACGAAATCGCCAATAGAGAAGACCATTTTACAATTTGGGCCCAAGTTAGAAGCAGAGCCTAAGGTGTAAATTATCGATAGTCCATATCTCGGAAACTATAAGAGATAATGCAATTTGGCAACCTGCAATGTAATTAGCATGCCGAATATTACTTGGAATGTGAATTGGAACGAAATCGCCAATAGATAAGACCATTTTACAATTTGGGCCCAAGTTAGAAGCAGAGCCTAAGGTGTAAATTATCGATAGTCCATATCTCGGAAACTATAAGAGATAATGCAATTTGGCAACCGGCAATGTCATTAGCATGCCGAATATTACTTGGAATGTGAATTGGAACGAAATCGCCAATAGATAAGACCATTTTACAATTTGGGCCCAAGTTAGAAGCAGAGCCTAAGGTGTAAATTATCCATAGTCCATATCTCGGAAACTATAAGAGATAATGCAATTTGGCAACCGGCAATGTAATTAGCATGCCGAATATTACTTGGAATGTGAATTGGAACGAAATCGCCAATAGATAAGACCATTTTACAACTTGGGCCCAAGTTAGAAGCAGAGCCTAAGGTGTAAATTATTGATAGTCCATATCTCGGAAACTATAAGAGATAATGCAATTTCGCAACCGGCAATGGAATTAGCATGCCGAATATTACTTGGAGTGTGAATTGGAACGAAATCGCCAATAGATAAGACCATTTTACAATTTGGGCCCAAGTTAGAAGCAGAGCCTAAGGTGTAAATTATCGATAGTCCGTATCTCGGAAACTATAAGAGATAATGCAATTTGGCAACCGGCAATGTAATTAGCATGCCGAATATTACTTGGAATGTGAATTGGAAGGAAATCGCCAATAGATAAGACCATTTTACAATTTGGGCCCAAGTTAGAAGCAGAGCCTAAGGTGTAAATTATCGATAGTCCATATCTCGGAAACTATAAGAGATAATGCAATTTGGCAACCGGCAATGTAATTAGCATGCCGAATATTACTTGGAATGTGAAATGGAACGAAATCGCCAATAGATAAGACCATTTTACAATTTGGGCCCAAGTTAGAAGCAGAGCCTAAGGTGTAAATTATCGATAGTCCATATCTCGGAAACTATAAGAGATAATGCAATTTGGCAACCGGCAATGTAATTAGCATGCCGAATATTACTTGGAATGTGAATTGGAACGAAATCGCCAATAGATAAGACCATATTACAATTTGGGCCCAAGTTAGAAGCAGAGCCTATGGTGTAAATTATCGATAGTCCATATCTCGGAAACTATAAGAGATAATGCAATTTGGCAACCGGCAATGTAATTAGCATGCCGAATATTACTTGGAATGTGAATTGGAACGAAATCGCCAATAGATAAGACCATTTTACAATTTGGGCCCAAGTTAGAAGCAGAGCCTAAGGTGTAAATTATCGATAGTCCATATCTCGGAAACTATAAGAGATAATGCAATTTGGCAACCGGCAATGTAATTAGCATGCCGAATATTACTTGGAATGTGAATTGGAACGAAATCGCCAATAGGTAAGACCATTTTACAATTTGGGCCCAAGTTAGAAGCAGAGCCTAAGGTGTAAATTATCGATAGTCCATATCTCGGAAACTATAAGAGATAATTCAATTTGGCCACCGGCAATGTAATTAGCATGCCGAATATTACTTGGAATGTGAATTGGAACGAAATCGCCAATAGATAAGACCATTTTACAATTTGGGCCCAAGTTAGAAGCAGAGCCTAAGGTGTATATTATCGATACTCCATATCCCGGAAACTATAAGAGATAATGCAATTTGGCAACCGGCAATGTAATTAGCATGCCGAATATTACTTGGAATGTGAATTGGAACGAAATCGCCAATAGATAAGGCCATTTTACAATTTGGGCCCAAGTTAGAAGCAGAGCCTAAGGTGTAAATTATCGATAGTCCATATCTCGGAAACTATAAGAGATAATGCAATTTGGCAACCGGCAATGCAATTAGCATGCCGAATATTACTTGGAAAGTGAATTGGAACGAAATCGCCAATAGATAAGACCATTTTACAATTTGGCCCCAAGTTAGAAGCAGAGCCTAAGGTGTAAATTATCGATAGTCCATATCTCGGAAACTAAAAGAGATAATGCAATTTGGCAACCGGCAATGTAATTAGCATGCCGAATATTACTTGGAATGTGAATTGGAACGAAATCGCCAATAGATAAGACCATTTTACAATTTGGGCCCAAGTTAGAAGCAGAGCCTAAGGTGTAAATTATCGATAGTCCATATCTCGGAAACTATAAGAGATAATGCAGTTTCGCAACCGGCAATGTAATTAGCATGCCGAATATTACTTGGAATGTGAATTGGGACGAAATCGCCAATAGATAAGACCATTTTACAATTTGGGCCCAAGTTAGAAGCAGAGCCTAAGGTGTAAATTATCGATAGTCCATATCTTGGAAACTATAAGAGATAATGCAATTTGGCAACCGGCAATGTAATTAGCATGCCGAATATTACTTGGAATGTGAATTGGAATGAAATCGCCAATAGATAAGACCATTTTACAATTTGGGCCCAAGTTAGAAGCAGAGCCTAAGGTGTAAATTATCCATAGTCCATATCTCGGAAACTATAAGAGATAATGCAATTTGGCAACTGGCAATGTAATTAGCATGCCGAATATTACTTGGAATGTGAATTGGGACGAAATCGCCAATAGATAAGACCATTTTACAATTTGGGCCCAAGTTAGAAGCAGAGCCTAAGGTGTAAATTATCGATAGTCCATATCTCGGAAACTATAAGAGATAATGCAATTTGGCAACCGGCAATGTAATTAGCATGCCGAATACTACTTGGAATGTGAATTGGATCGAAATCGCCAATAGATAAGACCATTTTACAGTTTGGGCCCAAGTTAGAAGCAGAGCCTAAGGTTAAAAATAATCGATAGTCCATATCTCGGAAACTATAAGAGATAATGCAATTTGGGAACCGGCAATGTAATTAGCATGCCGAATATTACTTGGAATGTGAATTGGAACGAAATCGCCAATAGAGAAGACCATTTTACAATTTGGGCCCAAGTTAGAAGCAGAGCCTAAGGTGTAAATTATCGATAGTCCATATCTCGGAAACTATAAGAGATAATGGAATTTGGCAACCGGCAATGTAATTAGCATGCCGAATATTACTTGGAATGTGAATTGGAACGAAATCGCCAATAGATAAGACCATTTTACAATTTGGGCCCAAGTTAGAAGCAGAGCCTAAGGTTAAAAATAATCGATAGTCCATATCTCGGAAACTATAAGAGATAATGCAATTTGGGAACCGGCAATGTAATTAGCATGCCGAATATTACTTGGAATGTGAATTGGAACGAAATCGCCAATAGAGAAGACCATTTTACAATTTGGGCCCAAGTTAGAAGCAGAGCCTAAGGTGTAAATTATCGATAGTCCATATCTCGGAAACTATAAGAGATAATGCAATTTGGCAACCGGCAATGTAATTAGCATGCCGAATATTACTTGGAATGTGAATTGGAACGAAATCGCCAATAGATAAGACCATTTTACAATTTGGGCCCAAGTTAGAAGCAGAGCCTAAGGTGTAAATTATCGATAGTCCATATCTCGGAAACTATAAGAGATAATGCAATTTGGCAACCGGCAATGTCATTAGCATGCCGAATATTACTTGGAATGTGAATTGGAACGAAATCGCCAATAGATAAGACCATTTTACAATTTGGGCCCAAGTTAGAAGCAGAACCTAAGGTGTAAATTATCCATAGTCCATATCTCGGAAACTATAAGAGATAATGCAATTTGGCAACCGGCAATGTAATTAGCATGCCGAATATTATTTGGAATGTGAATTGGAACGAAATCGCCAATAGATAAGACCATTTTACAACTTGGGCCCAAGTTAGAAGCAGAGCCTAAGGTGTAAATTATTGATAGTCCATATCTCGGAAACTATAAGAGATAATGCAATTTCGCAACCGGCAATGTAATTAGCATGCCGAATATTACTTGGAGTGTGAATTGGAACGAAATCGCCAATAGATAAGACCATTTTACAATTTGGGCCCAAGTTAGAAGCAGAGCCTAAGGTGTAAATTATCGATAGTCCGTATCTCGGAAACTATAAGAGATAATGCAATTTGGCAACCGGCAATGTAATTAGCATGCCGAATATTACTTGGAATGTGAATTGGAACGAAATCGCCAATAGATAAGACCATTTTACAATTTGGGCCCAAGTTAGAAGCAGAGCCTAAGGTGTAAATTATCGATAGTCCATATCTCGGAAACTATAAGAGATAATGCAATTTGGCAACCGGCAATGTAATTAGCATGCCGAATATTACTTGGAATGTGAATTGGAACGAAATCGCCAATAGATAAGACCATTTTACAATTTGGGCCCAAGTTAGAAGCAGAGCCTAAGGTGTAAATTATCGATAGTCCATATCTCGGAAACTATAAGAGATAATGCAATTTGGCAACCGGCAATGTAATTAGCATGCCGAATATTACTTGGAATGTGAATTGGAACGAAATCGCCACTAGGTAAGACCATTTTACAATTTGGGCCCAAGTTAGAAGCAGAGCCTAAGGTGTAAATTATCGATAGTCCATATCTCGGAAACTATAAGAGATAATTCAATTTGGCCACCGGCAATGTAATTAGCATGCCGAATATTACTTGGAATGTGAATTGGAACGAAATCGCCAATAGATAAGACCATTTTACAATTTGGGCCCAAGTTAGAAGCAGAGCCTAAGGTGTAAATTATCGATAGTCCATATCCCGGAAACTATAAGAGATAATGCAATTTGGCAACCGGCAATGTAATTAGCATGCCGAATATTACTTGGAATGTGAATTGGAACGAAATCGCCAATAGATAAGGCCATTTTACAATTTGGGCCCAAGTTAGAAGCAGAGCCTAAGGTGTAAATTATCGATAGTCCATATCTCGGAAACTATAAGAGATAATGCAATTTGGCAACCGGCAATGTAATTAGCATGCCGAATATTACTTGGAAAGTGAATTAGAACGAAATCGCCAATAGATAAGACCATTTTACAATTTGGGCCCAAGTTAGAAGCAGAGCCTAAGGTGTAAATTATCGATAGTCCATATCTCGGAAACTAAAAGAGATAATGCAATTTGGCAACCGGCAATGTAATTAGCATGCCGAATATTACTTGGAATGTGAATTGGAACGAAATCGCCAATAGATAAGACCATTTTACAATTTGGGCCCAAGTTAGAAGCAGAGCCTAAGGTGTAAATTATCGATAGTCCATATCTCGGAAACTATAAGAGATAATGCAGTTTCGCAACCGGCAATGTAATTAGCATGCCGAATATTACTTGGAATGTGAATTGGGACGAAATCGCCAATAGATAAGACCATTTTACAATTTGGGCCCAAGTTAGAAGCAGAGCCTAAGGTGTAAATTATCGATAGTCCATATCTCGGAAACTATAAGAGATAATGCAATTTGGCAACCGGCAATGTAATTAGCATGCCGAATATTACTTGGAATGTGAATTGGAACGAAATCGCCAATAGATAAGACCATTTTACAATTTGGGCCCAAGTTAGAAGCAGAGCCTAAGGTGTAAATTATCGATAGTCCATATCTCGGAAACTATAACAGATAATGCAATTTGGCAACCGGCAATGTAATTAGCATGCCGAATACCACTTGGAATGTGAATTGGAACGAAATCGCCAATAGATAAGACCATTTTACAATTTGGGCCCAAGTTAGAAGCAGAGCCTAAGGTGTAAATTATCGATAGTCCATATCTCGGAAACTAAAAGAGATAATGCAATTTGGCAACCGGCAATGTAATTAGCATGCCGAATATTACTTGGAATGTGAATTGGAACGAAATCGCCAATAGATAAGACCATTTTACAATTTGGGCCCAAGTTAGAAGCAGAGCCTATGGTGTAAATTATCGATAGTCCATATCTCGGAAACTATAAGAGATAATGCAGTTTCGCAACGGGCAATGTAATTAGCATGCCGAATATTACTTGGAATGTGAATTGGGACGAAATCGCCAATAGATAAGACCATTTTACAATTTGGGCCCAAGTTAGAAGCAGAGCCTAAGGTGTAAATTATCGATAGTCCATATCTCGGAAACTATAAGAGATAATGCAATTTGGCAACCGGCAATGTAATTAGCATGCCGAATATTACTTGGAATGTGAATTGGAACGAAATCGCCAATAGATAAGACCATTTTACAATTTGGGCCCAAGTTAGAAGCAGAGCCTAAGGTGTAAATTATCGATAGTCCGTATCTCGGAAACTATAAGAGATAATGCAATTTGGCAACCGGCAATGTAATTAGCATGCCGAATATTACTTGGAATGTGAATTGGAACGAAATCGCCAATAGATAAGACCATTTTACAATTTGGGCCCAAGTTAGAAGCAGAGCCTAAGGTGTAAATTATCGATAGTCCATATCTCGGAAACTATAAGAGATAATGCAATTTGGCAACCGGCAATGTAATTAGCATGCCGAATATTACTTGGAATGTGAATTGGAACGAAATCGCCAATAGATAAGACCATTTTACAATTTGGGCCCAAGTTAGAAGCAGAGCCTAAGGTGTAAATTATCGATAGTCCATATCTCGGAAACTATAAGAGATAATGCAATTTGGCAACCGGCAATGTAATTAGCATGCCGAATATTACTTGGAATGTGAATTGGAACGAAATCGCCAATAGATAAGACCATTTTACAATTTGGGCCCAAGTTAGAAGCAGAGCCTAAGGTGTAAATTATCGATAGTCCATATCTCGGAAACTATAAGAGATAATGCAATTTGGCAACCGGCAATGTAATTAGCATGCCGAATATTACTTGGAATGTGAATTGGAACGAAATCGCCAATAGATAAGACCATATTACAATTTGGGCCCAAGTTAGAAGCAGAGTATAAGGTGTAAATTATCGATAGTCCATATCTCGGAAACTATAAGAGATAATGCAATTTGGCAACCGGCAATGTAATTAGCATGCCGAATATTACTTGGAATGTGAATTGGAACGAAATCGCCAATAGATAAGACCATTTTACAATTTGGGCCCAAGTTAGAAGCAGAGCCTAAGGTGTAAATTATCGATAGTCCATATCTCGGAAACTATAAGTGATAATGCAATTTGGCAACCGGCAATGTAATTAGCATGCCGAATATTACTTGGAATGTGAATTGGAACGAAATCGCCAATAGGTAAGACCATTTTACAATTTGGGCCCAAGTTAGAAGCAGAGCCTAAGGTGTAAATTATCGAAAGTCCATATCTCGGAAACTATAAGAGATAATTCAATTTGGCCACCGGCAATGTAATTAGCATGCCGAATATTACTTGGAATGTGAATTGGAACGAAATCGCCAATAGATAAGACCATTTTACAATTTGAACCCAAGTTAGAAGCAGAGCCTAAGGTGTAAATTATCCATAGTCCATATCTCGGAAACTATAAGAGATAATGCAATTTGGCAACTGGCAATGTAATTAGCATGCCGAATATTACTTGGAATGTGAATTGGGACGAAATCGCCAATAGATAAGACCATTTTACAATTTGGGCCCAAGTTAGAAGCAGAGCCTAAGCTGTAAATTATCGATAGTCCATATCTCGGAAACTATAAGAGATAATGCAATTTGGCAACCGGCAATGTAATTAGCATGCCGAATACCACTTGGAATGTGAATTGGAACGAAATCGCCAATAGATAAGACCATTTTACAATTTGGGCCCAAGTTAGAAGCAGAGCCTAAGGTGTAAATTATCGATAGTCCATATCTCGGAAACTATAAGAGATAATTCAATTTGGCAAACGGCAATGTAATTAGCATGCCGAATATTACTTGGAATGTGAATTGGAATGAAATCGCCAATAGATAAGACCATTTTACAATTTGAACCCAAGTTAGAAGCAGAGCCTAAGGTGTAAATTATCCATAGTCCATATCTCGGAAACTATAAGAGATAATGCAATTTGGCAACTGGCAATGTAATTAGCATGCCGAATATTACTTGGAATGTGAATTGGGACGAAATCGCCAATAGATAAGACCATTTTACAATTTGGGCCCAAGTTAGAAGCAGAGCCTAAGGTGTAAATTATCGATAGTCCATATCTCGGAAACTATAAGAGATAATGCAATTTGGCAACCGGCAATGTAATTAGCATGCCGAATACTACTTGGAATGTGAATTGGGACGAAATCGCCAATAGATAAGACCATTTTACAATTTGGGCCCAAGTTAGAAGCAGAGCCTAAGGTGTAAATTATCGATAGTCCATATCTCGGAAACTATAAGAGATAATGCAATTTGGCAACCGGCAATGTAATTAGCATGCCGAATATTACTTGGAATGTGAATTGGAACGAAATCGCCAATAGATAAGACCATTTTACAATTTGGGCCCAAGTTAGAAGCAGAGCCTAAGGTGTAAATTATCGATAGTCCATATCTCGGAAACTATAAGAGATAATGCAATTTGGCAACAGGCAATGTAATTAGCATTCCGAATATTACTTGGAATGTGAATTGGAACGAAATCGCCAATAGATAAGACGATTTTACAATTTGGGCCCAAGTTAGAAGCAGAGCCTAAGGTGTAAATTACCGATAGTCCATATCTCGGAAACTATAAGAGATAATGCAATTTGGCAACCGGCGATGTAATTAGCATGCCGAATATTACTTGGAATGTGAATTGGAACGAAATCGCCAATAGATAAGACCATTTTACAATTTGGGCCCAAGTTAGAAGCAGAGCCTAAGGTGTAAATTATCGATAGTCCATATCTCGGAAACTATAAGAGATAATGCAATTTGGCAACCGGCAATGTAATTAGCATGCCGAATATTACTTGGAATGTGAATTGGAATGAAATCGCCAATAGATAAGACCATTTTACAATTTGAACCCAAGTTAGAAGCAGAGCCTAAGGTGTAAATTATCAATAGTCCATATCTCGGAAACTATAAGAGATAATGCAATTTGGCAACTGGCAATGTAATTAGCATGCCGAATATTACTTGGAATGTGAATTGGGACGAAATCGCCAATAGATAAGACCATTTTACAATTTGGGCCCAAGTTAGAAGCAGAGCCTAAGGTGTAAATTATCGATAGTCCATATCTCGGAAACTATAAGAGATAATGCAATTTGGCAACCGGCAATGTAATTAGCATGCCGAATACTACTTGGAATGTGAATTGGAACGAAATCGCCAATAGATAGGACCATTTTACAGTTTGGGCCCAAGTTAGAAGCAGAGCCTAAGGTTAAAAATAATCGATAGTCCATATCTCGGAAACTATAAGAGATAATGCAATTTGGGAACCGGCAATGTAATTAGCATGCCGAATATTAATTGGAATGTGAATTGCAACGAAATCGCCAATAGAGAAGACCATTTTACAATTTGGGCCCAAGTTAGAAGCAGAGCCTAAGGTGTAAATTATCGATAGTCCATATCTCGGAAACTATAAGAGATAATGCAATTTGGAAACCTGCAATGTAATTAGCATGCCGAATATTACTTGGAATGTGAATTGGAACGAAATCGCCAATAGAGAAGACCATTTTACAATTTGGGCCCAAGTTAGAAGCAGAGCCTAAGGTGTAAATTATCGATAGTCCATATCTCGGAAACTATAAGAGATAATGCAATTTGGCAACCGGCAATGTCATTAGCATGCCGAATATTACTTGGAATGTGAATTGGAACGAAATCGCCAATAGATAAGACCATTTTACAATTTGGGCCCAAGTTAGAAGCAGAGCCTAAGGTGTAAATTATCCATAGTCCATATCTCGGAAACTATAAGAGATAATGCAATTTGGCAACCGGCAATGTAATTAGCATGCCGAATATTACTTGGAATGTGAATTGGAACGAAATCGCCAATAGATAAGACCATTTTACAACTTGGGCCCAAGTTAGAAGCAGAGCCTAAGGTGTAAATTATTGATAGTCCATATCTCGGAAACTATAAGAGATAATGCAATTTCGCAACCGGCAATGGAATTAGCATGCCGAATATTACTTGGAGTGTGAATTGGAACGAAATCGCCAATAGATAAGACCATTTTACAATTTGGGCCCAAGTTAGAAGCAGAGCCTAAGGTGTAAATTATCGATAGTCCGTATCTCGGAAACTATAAGAGATAATGCAATTTGGCAACCGGCAATGTAATTAGCATGCCGAATATTACTTGGAATGTGAATTGGAAGGAAATCGCCAATAGATAAGACCATTTTACAATTTGGGCCCAAGTTAGAAGCAGAGCCTAAGGTGTAAATTATCGATAGTCCATATCTCGGAAACTATAAGAGATAATGCAATTTGGCAACCGGCAATGTAATTAGCATGCCGAATATTACTTGGAATGTGAATTGGAACGAAATCGCCAATAGATAAGACCATTTTACAATTTGGGCCCAAGTTAGAAGCAGAGCCTAAGGTGTAAATTATCGATAGTCCATATCTCGGAAACTATAAGAGATAATGCAATTTGGCAACCGGCAATGTAATTAGCATGCCGAATATTACTTGGAATGTGAATTGGAACGAAATCGCCAATAGATAAGACCATATTACAATTTGGGCCCAAGTTAGAAGCAGAGCCTAAGGTGTAAATTATCGATAGTCCATATCTCGGAAACTATAAGAGATAATGCAATTTGGCAACCGGCAATGTAATTAGCATGCCGAATATTACTTGGAATGTGAATTGGAACGAAATCGCCAATAGATAAGACCATTTTACAATTTGGGCCCAAGTTAGAAGCAGAGCCTAAGGTGTAAATTATCGATAGTCCATATCTCGGGAACTATAAGAGATAATGCAATTTGGCAACCGGCAATGTAATTAGCATGCCGAATATTACTTGGAATGTGAATTGGAACGAAATCGCCAATAGGTAAGACCATTTTACAATTTGGGCCCAAGTTAGAAGCAGAGCCTAAGGTGTAAATTATCGATAGTCCATATCTCGGAAACTATAAGAGATACTTCAATTTGGCCACCGGCAATGTAATTAGCATGCCGAATATTACTTGGAATGTGAATTGGAACGAAATCGCCAATAGATAAGACCATTTTACAATTTGGGCCCAAGTTAGAAGCAGAGCCTAAGGTGTAAATTATCGATAGTCCATATCCCGGAAACTATAAGAGATAATGCAATTTGGCAACCGGCAATGTAATTAGCATGCCGAATATTACTTGGAATGTGAATTGGAACGAAATCGCCAATAGGTAAGGCCATTTTACAATTTGGGCCCAAGTTAGAAGCAGAGCCTAAGGTGTAAATTATCGATAGTCCATATCTCGGAAACTATAAGAGATAATGCAATTTGGCAACCGGCAATGTAATTAGCATGCCGAATATTACTTGGAAAGTGAATTGGAACGAAATCGCCAATAGATAAGACCATTTTACAATTTGGGCCCAAGTTAGAAGCAGAGCCTAAGGTGTAAATTATCGATAGTCCATATCTCGGAAACTAAAAGAGATAATGCAATTTGGCAACCGGCAATGTAATTAGCATGCCGAATATTACTTGGAATGTGAATTGGAACGAAATCGCCAATAGATAAGACCATTTTACAATTTGGGCCCAAGTTAGAAGCAGAGCCTAAGGTGTAAATTATCGATAGTCCATATCTCGGAAACTATAAGAGATAATGCAGTTTCGCAACCGGCAATGTAATTAGCATGCCGAATATTACTTGGAATGTGAATTGGGACGAAATCGCCAATAGATAAGACCATTTTACAATTTGGGCCCAAGTTAGAAGCAGAGCCTAAGGTGTAAATTATCGATAGTCCATATCTTGGAAACTATAAGAGATAATGCAATTTGGCAACCGGCAATGTAATTAGCATGCCGAATATTACTTGGAAAGTGAATTGGAATGAAACCGCCAATAGATAAGACCATTTTACAATTTGGGCCCAAGTTAGAAGCAGAGCCTAAGGTGTAAATTATCCATAGTCCATATCTCGGAAACTATAAGAGATAATGCAATTTGGCAACTGGCAATGTAATTAGCATGCCGAATATTACTTGGAATGTGAATTGGGACGAAATCGCCAATAGATAAGACCATTTTACAATTTGGGCCCAAGTTAGAAGCAGAGCCTAAGGTGTAAATTATCGATAGTCCATATCTCGGAAACTATAAGAGATAATGCAATTTGGCAACCGGCAATGTAATTAGCATGCCGAATACTACTTGGAATGTGAATTGGATCGAAATCGCCAATAGATAAGACCATTTTACAGTTTGGGCCCAAGTTAGAAGCAGAGCCTAAGGTTAAAAATAATCGATAGTCCATATCTCGGAAACTATAAGAGATAATGCAATTTGGGAACCGGCAATGTAATTAGCATGCCGAATATTACTTGGAATGTGAATTGGAACGAAATCGCCAATAGAGAAGACCATTTTACAATTTGGGCCCAAGTTAGAAGCAGAGCCTAAGGTGTAAATTATCGATAGTCCATATCTCGGAAACTATAAGAGATAATGCAATTTGGCAACCGGCAATGTAATTAGCATGCCGAATATTACTTGGAATGTGAATTGGAACGAAATCGCCAATAGATAAGACCATTTTACAATTTGGGCCCAAGTTAGAAGCAGAGCCTAAGGTTAAAAATAATCGATAGTCCATATCTCGGAAACTATAAGAGATAATGCAATTTGGGAACCGGCAATGTAATTAGCATGCCGAATATTACTTGGAATGTGAATTGGAACGAAATCGCCAATAGAGAAGACCATTTTACAATTTGGGCCCAAGTTAGAAGCAGAGCCTAAGGTGTAAATTATCGATAGTCCATATCTCGGAAACTATAAGAGATAATGCAATTTGGCAACCGGCAATGTAATTAGCATGCCGAATATTACTTGGAATGTGAATTGGAACGAAATCGCCAATAGATAAGACCATTTTACAATTTGGGCCCAAGTTAGAAGCAGAGCCTAAGGTGTAAATTATCGATAGTCCATATCTCGGAAACTATAAGAGATAATGCAATTTGGCAACCGGCAATGTCATTAGCATGCCGAATATTACTTGGAATGTGAATTGGAACGAAATCGCCAATAGATAAGACCATTTTACAATTTGGGCCCAAGTTAGAAGCAGAACCTAAGGTGTAAATTATCCATAGTCCATATCTCGGAAACTATAAGAGATAATGCAATTTGGCAACCGGCAATGTAATTAGCATGCCGAATATTATTTGGAATGTGAATTGGAACGAAATCGCCAATAGATAAGACCATTTTACAACTTGGGCCCAAGTTAGAAGCAGAGCCTAAGGTGTAATTTATTGATAGTCCATATCTCGGAAACTATAAGAGATAATGCAATTTCGCAACCGGCAATATAATTAGCATGCCGAATATTACTTGGAGTGTGAATTGGAACGAAATCGCCAATAGATAAGACCATTTTACAATTTGGGCCCAAGTTAGAAGCAGAGCCTAAGGTGTAAATTATCGATAGTCCGTATCTCGGAAACTATAAGAGATAATGCAATTTGGCAACCGGCAATGTAATTAGCATGCCGAATATTACTTGGAATGTGAATTGGAACGAAATCGCCAATAGATAAGACCATTTTACAATTTGGGCCCAAGTTAGAAGCAGAGCCTAAGGTGTAAATTATCGATAGTCCATATCTCGGAAACTATAAGAGATAATGCAATTTGGCAACCGGCAATGTAATTAGCATGCCGAATATTACTTGGAATGTGAATTGGAACGAAATCGCCAATAGATAAGACCATTTTACAATTTGGGCCCAAGTTAGAAGCAGAGCCTAAGGTGTAAATTATCGATAGTCCATATCTCGGAAACTATAAGAGATAATGCAATTTGGCAACCGGCAATGTAATTAGCATGCCGAATATTACTTGGAATGTGAATTGGAACGAAATCGCCAATAGATAAGACCATTTTACAATTTGGGCCCAAGTTAGAAGCAGAGCCTAAGGTGTAAATTATCGATAGTCCATATCTCGGAAACTATAAGAGATAATGCAATTTGGCAACCGGCAATGTAATTATCATGCCGAATATTACTTGGAATGTGAATTGGAACGAAATCGCCAATAGATAAGACCATATTACAATTTGGGCCCCAGTTAGAAGCAGAGCCTAAGGTGTAAATTATCGATAGTCCATATCTCGGAAACTATAAGAGATAATGCAATTTGGCAACCGGCAACGTAATTAGCATGCCGAATATTACTTGGAATGTGAATTGGAACGAAATCGCCAATAGATAAGACCATTTTACAATTTGGGCCCAAGTTAGAAGCAGAGCCTAAGGTGTAAATTATAGATAGTCCATATCTCGGAAACTATAAGAGATAATGCAATTTGGCAACCGGCAATGTAATTAGCATGCCGAATATTACTTGGAATGTGAATTGGAACGAAATCGCCAATAGGTAAGACCATTTTACAATTTGGGCCCAAGTTAGAAGCAGAGCCTAAGGTGTAAATTATCGATAGTCCATATCTCGGAAACTATAAGAGATAATTCAATTTGGCCACCGGCAATGTAATTAGCATGCCGAATATTACTTGGAATGTGAATTGGAACGAAATCGCCAATAGATAAGACCATTTTACAATTTGGGCCCAAGTTAGAAGCAGAGCCTAAGGTGTAAATTATCGATAGTCCATATCCCGGAAACTATAAGAGATAATGCAATTTGGCAACCGGCAATGTAATTAGCATGCCGAATATTACTTGGAATGTGAATTGGAACGAAATCGCCAATAGATAAGGCCATTTTACAATTTGGGCCCAAGTTAGAAGCAGAGCCTAAGGTGTAAATTATCGATAGTCCATATCTCGGAAACTATAAGAGATAATGCAATTTGGCAACCGGCAATGTAATTAGCATGCCGAATATTACTTGGAAAGTGAATTGGAACGAAATCGCCAATAGATAAGACCATTTTACAATTTGGGCCCAAGTTAGAAGCAGAGCCTAAGGTGTAAATTATCGATAGTCCATATCTCGGAAACTAAAAGAGATAATGCAATTTGGCAACCGGCAATGTAATTAGCATGCCGAATATTACTTGGAATGTGAATTGGAACGAAATCGCCAATAGATAAGACCATTTTACAATTTGGGCCCAAGTTAGAAGCAGAGCCTAAGGTGTAAATTATCGATAGTCCATATCTCGGAAACTATAAGAGATGATGCAGTTTCGCAACCGGCAATGTAATTAGCATGCCGAATATTACTTGGAATGTGAATTGGGACGAAATCGCCAATAGATAAGACCATTTTACAATTTGGGCCCAAGTTAGAAGCAGAGCCTAAGGTGTAAATTATCGATAGTCCATATCTCGGAAACTATAAGAGATAATGCAATTTGGCAACCGGCAATGTAATTAGCATGCCGAATATTACTTGGAATGTGAATTGGAACGAAATCGCCAATAGATAAGACCATTTTACAATTTGGGCCCAAGTTAGAAGCAGAGCCTAAGGTGTAAATTATCGATAGTCCATATCTCGGAAACTATAACAGATAATGCAATTTGGCAACCGGCAATGTAATTAGCATGCCGAATACCACTTGGAATGTGAATTGGAACGAAATCGCCAATAGATAAGACCATTTTACAATTTGGGCCCAAGTTAGAAGCAGAGCCTAAGGTGTAAATTATCGATAGTCCATATCTCGGAAACTAAAAGAGATAATGCAATTTGGCAACCGGCAATGTAATTAGCATGCCGAATATTACTTGGAATGTGAATTGGAACGAAATCGCCAATAGATAAGACCATTTTACAATTTGGGCCCAAGTTAGAAGCAGAGCCTAAGGTGTAAATTATCGATAGTCCATATCTCGGAAACTATAAGAGATAATGCAGTTTCGCAACGGGCAATGTAATTAGCATGCCGAATATTACTTGGAATGTGAATTGGGACGAAATCGCCAATAGATAAGACCATTTTACAATTTGGGCCCAAGTTAGAAGCAGAGCCTAAGGTGTAAATTATCGATAGTCCATATCTCGGAAACTATAAGAGATAATGCAATTTGGCAACCGGCAATGTAATTAGCATGCCGAATATTACTTGGAATGTGAATTGGAACGAAATCGCCTATAGATAAGACCATTTTACAATTTGGGCCCAAGTTAGAAGCAGAGCCTAAGGTGTAAATTATCGATAGTTCATATCTCGGAAACTATAAGAGATAATGCAATTTGGCAACCGGCAATGTAATTAGCATGCCGAATACCACTTGGAATGTGAATTGGAACGAAATCGCCAATAGATAAGACCATTTTACAATTTGGGCCCAAGTTAGAAGCAGAGCCTAAGGTGTAAATTATCGATAGTCCATATCTCGGAAACTATAAGAGATAATTCAATTTGGCAACCGGCAATGTAACTAGCATGCCGAATATTACTTGGAATGTGAATTGGGACGAAATCGCCAATAGATAAGACCATTTTACAATTTGGGCCCAAGTTAGAAGCAGAGCCTAAGGTGTAAATTATCGATAGTCCATATCTCGGAAACTATAAGAGATAATGCAGTTTCGCAACCGGCAATGTAATTAGCATGCCGAATATTACTTGGAATGTGAATTGGGACGAAATCGCCAATAGATAAGACCATTTTACAATTTGGGCCCAAGTTAGAAGCAGAGCCTAAGGTGTAAATTATCGTTAGTCCATATCTCGGAAACTATAAGAGATAATTCAATTTGGCAACCGGCAATGTAATTAGCTTGCCGAATATTACTTGGAATGTGAATTAGAACGAAATCGCCAATAGATAAGACCATTTTACAATTTGGGCCCAAGTTAGAAGCAGAGCCTAAGGTGTAAATTATCGATAGTCCATATCTCGGAAACTATAAGAGATAATTCAATTTGGCAACCGGCAATGTAATTAGCATGCCGAATATTACTTGGAATGTGAATTGGAACGAAATCGCGAATAGATAAGACCATTTTAAAATTTGGGCCCAAGTTAGAAGCAGAGCCTAAGGTGTAAATTATCGATAGTCCATATCTCGGAAACTAAAAGAGATAATGCAATTTGGCAACCGGCAATGTAACTAGCATGCCGAATATTACTTGGAATGTGAATTGGGACGAAATCGCCAATAGATAAGACCATTTTACAATTTGGGCCCAAGTTAGAAGCAGAGCCTAAGGTGTAAATTATCGATAGTCCATATCTCGGAAACTATAAGAGATAATGCAGTTTCGCAACCGGCAATGTAATTAGCATGCCGAATATTACTTGGAATGTGAATTGGGACGAAATCGCCAATAGATAAGACCATTTTACAATTTGGGCCCAAGTTAGAAGCAGAGCCTAAAGTGTAAATTATCGATAGTCCATATCTCGGAAACTATAAGAGATAATGCAATTTGGCAACCGGCAATGTAATTATCATGCCGAATACTACTTGGAATGTGAATTGGAACGAAATCGCCAATAGATAAGACCATTTTACAGTTTGGGCCCAAGTTAGAAGCAGAGCCTAAGGTTAAAAATAATCGATAGTCCATATCTCGGAAACTATAAGAGATAATGCAATTTGGGAACCGGCAATGTAATTAGCATTCCGAATATTACTTGGAATGTGAATTGGAACGAAATCGCCAATAGATAAGACCATTTTACAATTTGGGCCCAAGTTAGAAGCAGAGCCTAAGGTGTAAATTATCGATAGTCCATATCTCGGAAACTATAAGCGATAATGCAACTTGGCCACCGGCAATGTAATTAGCATGCCGAATATTACTTGGAATGTGAATTGGAACGAAATCGCCAATAGATAAGACCATTTTACAATTTGGGCCCAAGTTAGAAGCAGAGCCTAAGGTGTAAATTATCGATAGTCCATATCTCGGAAACTATAACAGATAATGCAATTTGGCAACCGGCAATGTAATTAGCATGCCGAATACCACTTGGAATGTGAATTGGAACGAAATCGCCAATAGATAAGACCATTTTACAATTTGGGCCCAAGTTAGAAGCAGAGCCTAAGGTGTAAATTATCGATAGTCCATATCTCGGAAACTAAAAGAGATAATGCAATTTGGCAACCGGCAATGTAATTAGCATGCCGAATATTACTTGGAATGTGAATTGGAACGAAATCGCCAATAGATAAGACCATTTTACAATTTGGGCCCAAGTTAGAAGCAGAGCCTAAGGTGTAAATTATCGATAGTCCATATCTCGGAAACTATAAGAGATAATGCAGTTTCGCAACGGGCAATGTAATTAGCATGCCGAATATTACTTGGAATGTGAATTGGGACGAAATCGCCAATAGATAAGACCATTTTACAATTTGGGCCCAAGTTAGAAGCAGAGCCTAAGGTGTAAATTATCGATAGTCCATATCTTGGAAACTATAAGAGATAATGCAATTTGGCAACCGGCAATGTAATTAGCATGCCGAATATTACTTGGAATGTGAATTGGAACGAAATCGCCAATAGATAAGACCATTTTACAATTTGGGCCCAAGTTAGAAGCAGAGCCTCAGGTGTAAATTATCGATAGTCCATATCTCGGAAACTATAAGAGATAATGCAATTTGGCAACCGGCAATGTAATTAGCATGCCGAATATTACTTGGAATGTGAATTGGAACGAAATCGCCAATAGATAAGACCATTTTACAATTTGGGCCCAAGTTAGAAGCAGAGCCTAAGGTGTAAATTATCGATAGTCCATATCTCGGAAACTATAAGAGATAATGCAATTTGGCAACCGGCAATGTAATTAGCATGCCGAATATTACTTGGAATGTGAATTGGAACGAAATCGCCAATAGATAAGACCATATTACAATTTGGGCCCAAGTTAGAAGCAGAGCCTAAGGTGTAAATTATCGATAGTCCATATCTCGGAAACTATAAGAGATAATGCAATTTGGCAACCGGCAATGTAATTAGCATGCCGAATATTACTTGGAATGTGAATTGGAACGAAATCGCCAATAGATAAGACCATTTTACAATTTGGGCCCAAGTTAGAAGCAGAGCCTAAGGTGTAAATTATCGATAGTCCATATCTCGGAAACTATAAGAGATAATGCAATTTGGCAACCGGCAATGTAATTAGCATGCCGAATATTACTTGGAATGTGAATTGGAACGAAATCGCCAATAGGTAAGACCATTTTACAATTTGGGCCCAAGTTAGAAGCAGAGCCTAAGGTGTAAATTATCGATAGTCCATATCTCGGAAACTATAAGAGATAATTCAATTTGGCCACCGGCAATGTAATTAGCATGCCGAATATTACTTGGAATGTGAATTGGAACGAAATCGCCAATAGATAAGACCATTTTACAATTTGGGCCCAAGTTAGAAGCAGAGCCTAAGGTGTAAATTATCGATAGTCCATATCCCGGAAACTATAAGAGATAATGCAATTTGGCAACCGGCAATGTAATTAGCATGCCGAATATTACTTGGAATGTGAATTGGAACGAAATCGCCAATAGATAAGGCCATTTTACAATTTGGGCCCAAGTTAGAAGCAGAGCCTAAGGTGTAAATTATCGATAGTCCATATCTCGGAAACTATAAGAGATAATGCAATTTGGCAACCGGCAATGTAATTAGCATGCCGAATATTACTTGGAAAGTGAATTGGAACGAAATCGCCAATAGATAAGACCATTTTACAATTTGGGCCCAAGTTAGAAGCAGAGCCTAAGGTGTAAATTATCGATAGTCCATATCTCGGAAACTAAAAGAGATAATGCAATTTGGCAACCGGCAATGTAATTAGCATGCCGAATATTACTTGGAATGTGAATTGGAACGAAATCGCCAATAGATAAGACCATTTTACAATTTGGGCCCAAGTTAGAAGCAGAGCCTAAGGTGTAAATTATCGATAGTCCTTATCTCGGAAACTATAAGAGATAATGCAGTTTCGCAACCGGCAATGTAATTAGCATGCCGAATATTACTTGGAATGTGAATTGGGACGAAATCGCCAATAGATAAGACCATTTTACAATTTGGGCCCAAGTTAGAAGCAGAGCCTAAGGTGTAAATTATCGATAGTCCATATCTCGGAAACTATAAGAGATAATGCAATTTGGCAACCGGCAATGTAATTAGCATGCCGAATATTACTTGGAATGTGAATTGGAACGAAATCGCCAATAGATAAGACCATTTTACAATTTGGGCCCAAGTTAGAAGCAGAGCCTAAGGTGTAAATTATCAATAGTCCATATCTCGGAAACTATAACAGATAATGCAATTTGGCAACCGGCAATGTAATTAGCATGCCGAATACCACTTGGAATGTGAATTGGAACGAAATCGCCAATAGATAAGACCATTTTACAATTTGGGCCCAAGTTAGAAGCAGAGCCTAAGGTGTAAATTATCGATAGTCCATATCTCGGAAACTAAAAGAGATAATGCAATTTGGCAACCGGCAATGTAATTAGCATGCCGAATATTACTTGGAATGTGAATTGGAACGAAATCGCCAATAGATAAGACCATTTTACAATTTGGGCCCAAGTTAGAAGCAGAGCCTAAGGTGTAAATTATCGATAGTCCATATCTCGGAAACTATAAGAGATAATGCAGTTTCGCAACGGGCAATGTAATTAGCATGCCGAATATTACTTTGAATGTGAATTGGGACGAAATCGCCAATAGATAAGACCATTTTACAATTTGGGCCCAAGTTAGAAGCAGAGCCTAAGGTGTAAATTATCGATAGTCCATATCTCGGAAACTATAAGAGATAATGCAATTTGGCAACCGGCAATGTAATTAGCATGCCGAATATTACTTGGAATGTGAATTGGAACGAAATCGCCTATAGATAAGACCATTTTACAATTTGGGCCCAAGTTAGAAGCAGAGCCTAAGGTGTAAATTATCGATAGTTCATATCTCGGAAACTATAAGAGATAATGCAATTTGGCAACCGGCAATGCAATTAGCATGCCGAATACCACTTGGAATGTGAATTGGAACGAAATCGCCAATAGATAAGACCATTTTACAATTTGGGCCCAAGTTAGAAGCAGAGCCTAAGGTGTAAATTATCGATAGTCCATATCTCGGAAACTATAAGAGATAATTCAATTTGGCAACCGGCAATGTAACTAGCATGCCGAATATTACTTGGAATGTGAATTGGGACGAAATCGCCAATAGATAAGACCATTTTACAATTTGGGCCCAAGTTAGAAGCAGAGCCTAAGGTGTAAATTATCGATAGTCCATATCTCGGAAACTATAAGAGATAATGCAGTTTCGCAACCGGCAATGTAATTAGCATGCCGAATATTACTTGGAATGTGAATTGGGACGAAATCGCCAATAGATAAGACCATTTTACAATTTGGGCCCAAGTTAGAAGCAGAGCCTAAGGTGTAAATTATCGTTAGTCCATATCTCGGAAACTATAAGAGATAATTCAATTTGGCAACCGGCAATGTAATTAGCTTGCCGAATATTACTTGGAATGTGAATTAGAACGAAATCGCCAATAGATAAGACCAATTTACAATTTGGGCCCAAGTTAGAAGCAGAGCCTAAGGTGTAAATTATCGATAGTCCATATCTCGGAAACTATAAGAGATAATTCAATTTGGCAACCGGCAATGTAATTAGCATGCCGAATATTACTTGGAATGTGAATTGGAACGAAATCGCGAATAGATAAGACCATTTTAAAATTTGGGCCCAAGTTAGAAGCAGAGCCTAAGGTGTAAATTATCGATAGTCCATATCTCGGAAACTAAAAGAGATAATGCAATTTGGCAACCGGCAATGTAACTAGCATGCCGAATATTACTTGGAATGTGAATTGGGACGAAATCGCCAATAGATAAGACCATTTTACAATTTGGGCCCAAGTTAGAAGCAGAGCCTAAGGTGTAAATTATCGATAGTCCATATCTCGGAAACTATAAGAGATAATGCAGTTTCGCAACCGGCAATGTAATTAGCATGCCGAATATTACTTGGAATGTGAATTGGGACGAAATCGCCAATAGATAAGACCATTTTACAATTTGGGCCCAAGTTAGAAGCAGAGCCTAAAGTGTAAATTATCGATAGTCCATATCTCGGAAACTATAAGAGATAATGCAATTTGGCAACCGGCAATGTAATTATCATGCCGAATACTACTTGGAATGTGAATTGGAACGAAATCGCCAATAGATAAGACCATTTTACAGTTTGGGCCCAAGTTAGAAGCAGAGCCTAAGGTTAAAAATAATCGATAGTCCATATCTCGGAAACTATAAGAGATAATGCAATTTGGGAACCGGCAATGTAATTAGCATTCCGAATATTACTTGGAATGTGAATTGGAACGAAATCGCCAATAGATAAGACCATTTTACAATTTGGGCCCAAGTTAGAAGCAGAGCCTAAGGTGTAAATTATCGATAGTCCATATCTCGGAAACTATAAGCGATAATGCAACTTGGCCACCGGCAATGTAATTAGCATGCCGAATATTACTTGGAATGTGAATTGGAACGAAATCGCCAATAGATAAGACCATTTTACAATTTGGGCCCAAGTTAGAAGCAGAGCCTAAGGTGTAAATTATCGATAGTCCATATCTCGGAAACTATAACAGATAATGCAATTTGGCAACCGGCAATGTAATTAGCATGCCGAATATCACTTGGAATGTGAATTGGAACGAAATCGCCAATAGATAAGACCATTTTACAATTTGGGCCCAAGTTAGAAGCAGAGCCTAAGGTGTAAATTATCGATAGTCCATATCTCGGAAACTAAAAGAGATAATGCAATTTGGCAACCGGCAATGTAATTAGCATGCCGAATATTACTTGGAATGTGAATTGGAACGAAATCGCCAATAGATAAGACCATTTTACAATTTGGGCCCAAGTTAGAAGCAGAGCCTAAGGTGTAAATTATCGATAGTCCATATCTCGGAAACTATAAGAGATAATGCAGTTTCGCAACCGGCAATGTAATTAGCATGCCGAATATTACTTGGAATGTGAATTGGGACGAAATCGCCAATAGATAAGACCATTTTACAATTTGGGCCCAAGTTAGAAGCAGAGCCTAAGGTGTAAATTATCGATAGTCCATATCTTGGAAACTATAAGAGATAATGCAATTTGGCAACCGGGCAATGTAATTAGCATGCCGAATATTACTTGGAATGTGAATTGGAACGAAATCGCCAATAGATAAGACCATTTTACAATTTGGGGCCCAAGTTAGAAGCAGAGCCTCAGGTGTAAATTATCGATAGTCCATATCTCGGAAACTATAAGAGATAATGCAATTTGGCAACCGGCAATGTAATTAGCATGCCGAATATTACTTGGAATGTGAATTGGAACGAAATCGCCAATAGATAAGACCATTTTACAATTTGGGCCCAAGTTAGAAGCAGAGCCTAAGGTGTAAATTATCGATAGTCCATATCTCGGAAACTATAAGAGATAATGCAATTTGGCAACCGGCAATGTAATTAGCATGCCGAATATTACTTGGAATGTGAATTGGAACGAAATCGCCAATAGATAAGACCATATTACAATTTGGGCCCAAGTTAGAAGCAGAGCCTAAGGTGTAAATTATCGATAGTCCATATCTCGGAAACTATAAGAGATAATGCAATTTGGCAACCGGCAATGTAATTAGCATGCCGAATATTACTTGGAATGTGAATTGGAACGAAATCGCCAATAGATAAGACCATTTTACAATTTGGGCCCAAGTTAGAAGCAGAGCCTAAGGTGTAAATTATCGATAGTCCATATCTCGGAAACTATAAGAGATAATGCAATTTGGCAACCGGCAATGTAATTAGCATGCCGAATATTACTTGGAATGTGAATTGGAACGAAATCGCCAATAGGTAAGACCATTTTACAATTTGGGCCCAAGTTAGAAGCAGAGCCTAAGGTGTAAATTATCGATAGTCCATATCTCGGAAACTATAAGAGATAATTCAATTTGGCCACCGGCAATGTAATTAGCATGCCGAATATTACTTGGAATGTGAATTGGAACGAAATCGCCAATAGATAAGACCATTTTACAATTTGGGCCCAAGTTAGAAGCAGAGCCTAAGGTGTAAATTATCGATAGTCCATATCCCGGAAACTATAAGAGATAATGCAATTTGGCAACCGGCAATGTAATTAGCATGCCGAATATTACTTGGAATGTGAATTGGAACGAAATCGCCAATAGATAAGGCCATTTTACAATTTGGGCCCAAGTTAGAAGCAGAGCCTAAGGTGTAAATTATCGATAGTCCATATCTCGGAAACTATAAGAGATAATGCAATTTGGCAACCGGCAATGTAATTAGCATGCCGAATATTACTTGGAAAGTGAATTGGAACGAAATCGCCAATAGATAAGACCATTTTACAATTTGGGCCCAAGTTAGAAGCAGAGCCTAAGGTGTAAATTATCGATAGTCCATATCTCGGAAACTAAAAGAGATAATGCAATTTGGCAACCGGCAATGTAATTAGCATGCCGAATATTACTTGGAATGTGAATTGGAACGAAATCGCCAATAGATAAGACCATTTTACAATTTGGGCCCAAGTTAGAAGCAGAGCCTAAGGTGTAAATTATCGATAGTCCTTATCTCGGAAACTATAAGAGATAATGCAGTTTCGCAACCGGCAATGTAATTAGCATGCCGAATATTACTTGGAATGTGAATTGGGACGAAATCGCCAATAGATAAGACCATTTTACAATTTGGGCCCAAGTTAGAAGCAGAGCCTAAGGTGTAAATTATCGATAGTCCATATCTCGGAAACTATAAGAGATAATGCAATTTGGCAACCGGCAATGTAATTAGCATGCCGAATATTACTTGGAATGTGAATTGGAACGAAATCGCCAATAGATAAGACCATTTTACAATTTGGGCCCAAGTTAGAAGCAGAGCCTAAGGTGTAAATTATCAATAGTCCATATCTCGGAAACTATAAGAGATAATGCAATTTGGCAACCGGCAATGTAATTAGCATGCCGAATATCACTTGGAATGTGAATTGGAACGAAATCGCCAATAGATAAGACCATTTTACAATTTGGGCCCAAGTTAGAAGCAGAGCCTAAGGTGTAAATTATCGATAGTCCATATCTCGGAAACTAAAAGAGATAATGCAATTTGGCAACCGGCAATGTAATTAGCATGCCGAATATTACTTGGAATGTGAATTGGAACGAAATCGCCAATAGATAAGACCATTTTACAATTTGGGCCCAAGTTAGAAGCAGAGCCTAAGGTGTAAATTATCGATAGTCCATATCTCGGAAACTATAAGAGATAATGCAGTTTCGCAACCGGCAATGTAATTAGCATGCCGAATATTACTTTGAATGTGAATTGGGACGAAATCGCCAATAGATAAGACCATTTTACAATTTGGGCCCAAGTTAGAAGCAGAGCCTAAGGTGTAAATTATCGATAGTCCATATCTCGGAAACTATAAGAGATAATGCAATTTGGCAACCGGCAATGTAATTAGCATGCCGAATATTACTTGGAATGTGAATTGGAACGAAATCGCCTATAGATAAGACCATTTTACAATTTGGGCCCAAGTTAGAAGCAGAGCCTAAGGTGTAAATTATCGATAGTTCATATCTCGGAAACTATAAGAGATAATGCAATTTGGCAACCGGCAATGTAATTAGCATGCCGAATACCACTTGGAATGTGAATTGGAACGAAATCGCCAATAGATAAGACCATTTTACAATTTGGGCCCAAGTTAGAAGCAGATCCTAAGCTGTAAATTATCGATAGTCCATATCTCGGAAACTATAAGAGATAATTCAATTTGGCAACCGGCAATGTAACTAGCATGCCGAATATTACTTGGAATGTGAATTGGGACGAAATCGCCAATAGATAAGACCATTTTACAATTTGGGCCCAAGTTAGAAGCAGAGCCTAAGGTGTAAATTATCGATAGTCCATATCTCGGAAACTATAAGAGATAATGCAGTTTCGCAACCGGCAATGTAATTAGCATGCCGAATATTACTTGGAATGTGAATTGGGACGAAATCGCCAATAGATAAGACCATTTTACAATTTGGGCCCAAGTTAGAAGCAGAGCCTAAGGTGTAAATTATCGATAGTCCATATCTCGGAAACTATAAGAGATAATTCAATTTGGCAACCGGCAATGTAATTAGCATGCCGAATATTACTTGGAATGTGAATTAGAACGAAATCGCCAATAGATAAGACCATTTTACAATTTGGGCCCAAGTTAGAAGCAGAGCCTAAGGTGTAAATTATCGATAGTCCATATCTCGGAAACTATAAGAGATAATTCAATTTGGCAACCGGCAATGTAATTAGCATGCCGAATATTACTTGGAATGTGAATTGGAACGAAATCGCGAATAGATAAGACCATTTTACAATTTGGGCCCAAGTTAGAAGCAGAGCCTAAGGTGTAAATTATCGATAGTCCATATCTCGGAAACTAAAAGAGATAATGCAATTTGGCAACCGGCAATGTAACTAGCATGCCGAATAATACTTGGAATGTGAATTGGGACGAAATCGCCAATAGATAAGACCATTTTACAATTTGGGCCCAAGTTAGAAGCAGAGCCTAAGGTGTAAATTATCGATAGTCCATATCTCGGAAACTATAAGAGATAATGCAGTTTCGCAACCGGCAATGTAATTAGCATGCCGAATATTACTTGGAATGTGAATTGGGACGAAATCGCCAATAGATAAGACCATTTTACAATTTGGGCCCAAGTTAGAAGCAGAGCCTAAAGTGTAAATTATCGATAGTCCATATCTCGGAAACTATAAGAGATAATGCAATTTGGCAACCGGCAATGTAATTATCATGCCGAATACTACTTGGAATGTGAATTGGAACGAAATCGCCAATAGATAAGACCATTTTACAGTTTGGGCCCAAGTTAGAAGCAGAGCCTAAGGTTAAAAATAATCGATAGTCCATATCTCGGAAACTATAAGAGATAATGCAATTTGGGAACCGGCAATGTAATTAGCATTCCGAATATTACTTGGAATGTGAATTGGAACGAAATCGCCAATAGATAAGACCATTTTACAATTTGGGCCCAAGTTAGAAGCAGAGCCTAAGGTGTAAATTATCGATAGTCCATATCTCGGAAACTATAAGAGATAATGCAACTTGGCCACCGGCAATGTAATTAGCATGCCGAATATTACTTGGAATGTGAATTGGAACGAAATCGCCAATAGATAAGACCATTTTACAATTTGGGCCCAAGTTAGAAGCAGAGCCTAAGGTGTAAATTATCCATAGTCCATATCTCGGAAACTATAAGAGATAAAGCAATTTGGCAACCGGCAATGTAATTAGCATGCCGAATATTACTTGGAATGTGAATTGCAACGAAATCGCCAATAGATAAGATCATTTTTACAATTGGGGCCCAAGTTAGAAGCAGAGCCTAAGGTGTAAATTATGGATAGTCCATATCTCGGAAACTATAAGAGATAATGCAATTTCGCAACCGGCAATGTAATTAGCATGCCGAATATTACTTGGAATGTGAATTGGAACGAAATCGCCAATAGATAAGACCATTTTACAATTTGGGCCCAAGTTAGAAGCAGAGCCTAAGGTGTAAATTATCGATAGTCCATATCTCGGAAACTATAAGAGATAATGCAATTTGGCAACCGGCAATGTAATTAGCATGCCGAATATTACTTGGAATGTGAATTGGAACGAAATCGCCAATAGGTAAGACCATTTTACAATTTGGGCCCAAGTTAGAAGCAGAGCCTAAGGTGTAAATTATCGATAGTCCATATCTCGGAAACTATAAGAGATAATTCAATTTGGCCACCGGCAATGTAATTAGCATGCCGAATATTACTTGGAATGTGAATTGGAACGAAATCGCCAATAGATAAGGCCATTTTACAATTTGGGCCCAAGTTAGAAGCAGAGCCTAAGGTGTAAATTATCGATAGTCCCATATCTCGGAAACTATAAGAGATAATGCAATTTGGCAACCGGCAATGTAATTAGCATGCCGAATATTACTTGGAAAGTGAATTGGAACGAAATCGCCAATAGTTAAGACCATTTTACAATTTGGGCCCAAGTTAGAAGCAGAGCCTAAGGTGTAAATTATCGATAGTCCATATCTCGGAAACTAAAAGAGATAATGCAATTTGGCAACCGGCAATGTAATTAGCATGCCGAATATTACTTGGAATGTGAATTGGAACGAAATCGCCAATAGATAAGACCATTTTACAATTTGGGCCCAAGTTAGAAGCAGAGCCTAAGGTGTAAATTATCGATAGTCCATATCTCGGAAACTATAAGAGATAATGCAGTTTCGCAACCGGCAATGTAATTAGCATGCCGAATATTACTTGGAATGTGAATTGGGACGAAATCGCCAATAGATAAGACCATTTTACAATTTGGGCCCAAGTTAGAAGCAGAGCCTAAGGTGTAAATTATCGATAGTCCATATCTCGGAAACTATAAGAGATAATGCAATTTGGCAACCGGCAATGTAATTAGCATGCCGAATATTACTTGGAATGTGAATTGGAACGAAATCGCCAATAGATAAGACCATTTTACAATTTGGGCCCAAGTTAGAAGCAGAGCCTAAGGTGTAAATTATCGATAGTCCGTATCTCGGAAACTATAAGAGATAATGCAATTTGGCAACCGGCAATGTAATTAGCATGCCGAATATTACTTGGAATGTGAATTGGAACGAAATCGCCAATAGATAAGACCATTTTACAATTTGGGCCCAAGTTAGAAGCAGAGCCTAAGGTGTAAATTATCGATAGTCCATATCTCGGAAACTATAAGAGATAATGCAATTTGGCAACCGGCAATGTAATTAGCATGCCGAATATTACTTGGAATGTGAATTGGAACGAAATCGCCAATAGATAAGACCATTTTACAATTTGGGCCCAAGTTAGAAGCAGAGCCTAAGGTGTAAATTATCGATAGTCCATATCTCGGAAACTATAAGAGATAATGCAATTTGGCAACCGGCAATGTAATTAGCATGCCGAATATTACTTGGAATGTGAATTGGAACGAAATCGCCAATAGATAAGACCATTTTACAATTTGGGCCCAAGTTAGAAGCAGAGCCTAAGGTGTAAATTATCGATAGTCCATATCTCGGAAACTATAAGAGATAATGCAATTTGGCAACCGGCAATGTAATTAGCATGCGAATATTACTTGGAATGTGAATTGGAACGAAATCGCCAATAGATAAGACCATATTACAATTTGGGCCCAAGTTAGAAGCAGAGCCTAAGGTGTAAATTATCGATAGTCCATATCTCGGAAACTATAAGAGATAATGCAATTTGGCAACCGGCAATGTAATTAGCATGCCGAATATTACTTGGAATGTGAATTGGAACGAAATCGCCAATAGATAAGACCATTTTACAATTTGGGCCCAAGTTAGAAGCAGAGCCTAAGGTGTAAATTATCGATAGTCCATATCTCGGAAACTATAAGAGATAATGCAATTTGGCAACCGGCAATGTAATTAGCATGCCGAATATTACTTGGAATGTGAATTGGAACGAAATCGCCAATAGGTAAGACCATTATACAATTTGGGCCCAAGTTAGAAGCAGAGCCTAAGGTGTAAATTATCGATAGTCCATATCTCGGAAACTATAAGAGATAATTCAATTTGGCCACCGGCAATGTAATTAGCATGCCGAATATTACTTGGAATGTGAATTGGAACGAAATCGCCAATAGATAAGACCATTTTACAATTTGGGCCCAAGTTAGAAGCAGAGCCTAAGGTGTAAATTATCGATAGTCCATATCCCGGAAACTATAAGAGATAATGCAATTTGGCAACCGGCAATGTTATTAGCATGCCGAATATTGCTTGGAATGTGAATTGGAACGAAATCGCCAATAGATAAGGCTATTTTACAATTTGGGCCCAAGTTAGAAGCAGAGCCTAAGGTGTAAATTATCGATAGTCCATATCTCGGAAACTATAAGAGATAATGCAATTTGGCAACCGGCAATGTAATTAGCATGCCGAATATTACTTGGAATGTGAATTGGAACGAAATCGCCAATAGATAAGACCATTTTACAATTTGGGCCCAAGTTAGAAGCAGAGCCTAAGGTGTAAATTATCGATAGTCCATATCTCGGAAACTATAAGAGATAATTCAATTTGGCCACCGGCAATGTAATTAGCATGCCGAATATTACTTGGAATGTGAATTGGAACGAAATCGCCAATAGATAAGACCATTTTACAATTTGGGCCCAAGTTAGAAGCAGAGCCTAAGGTGTAAATTATCGATAGTCCATATCCCGGAAACTATAAGAGATAATGCAATTTGGCAACCGGCAATGTTATTAGCATGCCGAATATTACTTGGAATGTGAATTGGAACGAAATCGCCAATAGATAAGGCCATTTTACAATTTGGGCCCAAGTTAGAAGCAGAGCCTAAGGTGTAAATTATCGATAGTCCCATATCTCGGGAAACTATAAGAGATAATGCAATTTGGCAACCGGCAATGTAA